>NC_045701.1:89210-144646 GCF_009834535.1 Camelus ferus
GGAGTGGAGTTGTCAACTGAAATGAAACTTTGTGTTCCCAACAAGCTAGTTGAAGTACGGCTTTCACACACAGTTTTCACTCAAATGAGCACGTGGAGAGACGTTCGTTCACCTAGCACAAAGGGAACTGGTTGCAGGAGAAACTTTTACTCTGGTTTCTCAGTTGTTTCATAGTGCCGGTTTGAAGTTCCTGCAGTTTTCACTGTAAAACCTATTTGGAGCTAGTACCTCCCCATATATATGTATGGACTGTAGTTTGCAACTGAAAGAAAATTTGTGTTCCCAACAAGATAGGTGAAATACGGCTTTGACACACACTTAACTCTCAGAACTGAGCATGTGGTTAGACTTTCGTTCATCTAGCACAAAGGGAACGGGTTGCAGAGAAACATTTACTCTGGGTTCTCAGTCTGTTTCCTAGTGCCAGTTTGAAGTTCCTGCAGTTTTCAATGTAAAACAGGGTTGGAGCAAGTACCACCTCATATTATGTATGGAGTGGAGTTGGCAACTGAAATGAAACTTTGTGTTCCCAAAAAGGTAGGTGAAGGACGGCTTTCACACAACACATATCCCTCAGAACTGAGCATGTGTAGAAGATGTTTTCATCTAGCAAAAGGGGAACGGTTTGCAGGAGAAACTTTTACACTGTGTCCTCTTCTGTTTCCTAGTGCCGGTTTTGATGTTCCCTGCAGTTTTCACTGTAAAATTGATTTGGAGGATAGTACCTTCCCCATATATATGTATGGAGTGGAATTGCACGTGAAAAGAAACTTTGTGTTCCCAACACGGTAGGTGAATTACGGCTTTCACACACAATTATCTCTCAGAAATGAGCATGTGGAGAGACGTTCGTTCATCTTGCACAAAGGGAACGGTTTGCTGGAGAAACTTTTATTCTGTGTTCTGAGTCTGTTTCCTAGTGCTGGTTTGAAGTTCCTGCAGTTATCACTCTAAAATCGATTTGGATCTTGTACCTCCCCCTATATATGGATGGAGTGGAGTTGGCACCTGAAAAGAAACTTTGTGTTCCAAAAATGGTAGGTGAAAGGCGGCTTTCACACACAATTATCTCTCAGAAATGAGCATGTGGAAAGACGTTCGTTCATCTAGCACAATGGGAACCGGTTGCAAGAGAAACTTTTGCTCTGGTTTCTCATTCTGTTTCCTAGAACTGGTTTGAAGTTCTTCCAGTTTTCACTGTAAAACCGAGTTGGAGCTAGTACCTCCCCATATATATGTATGGAGTGTAGTTTGCAACTGAAAGAAAATTTGTGTTCCCAACAAGATAGGTGAAATACGGCTTTGACACACACTTAACTCTCAGAACTGAGCATGTGGTTAGACTTTCGTTCATCTAGCACAAAGTGAACGGTTTGCAGAGAAACATTTACTCTGGGTTCTCAGTCTGTTTCCTAGTGCCACTTTGAAGTTCCTGCAGTTTCAATGTAAAAACAGGGTTGGAGCAAGTAGCCACCTCATATATATGTATGGATGGAGTTGGCAACTGAAATGAAAATTTGTGATTCCCAAAAAGGTAGGGAAGGACGCGTTCACACACCACTTTTCTTACACAACTGAGCATGTGGATAGACTTCGTTCATCTAGCTCAAATGAAACGGTTTGCAGTAGTAACATTTTCCTCTTGGTTCTCTGTCTGTTTCCTAGTGCCTTTTGAAGTTCCTGCAGATTAACTATAAACAGATTTGGAGCTAGTACCCTTCCCATATATATTTATGGATTGGAGATTGCAAGTGAAAAACTTTGTGTTCCCAAAAGCTAGGTGAAGGGACGGCTTTCCCAATAACTTATCTCTTCAGAACTGAGCATGTGGAGAGACCTTTCGTTCATCTAGCACAAAGGGAAGGGTTGCAGGAGAAACTTTTACTCTGGGTTCTCCATCTGTTTCCTAGTGCCGGTTTGAAGTTCCTGCATTTTTCACTGTAAAACGAGATTTGGAGCTAGTACCACCCCATATATTTATATGTAGTGGATTTTGCACCTGAAAAGAAAATCTGTGTTCCCAACATGCTAGGTGAAGGACGGTTTTCACACACACTTATCTCTCAGAACTGAGCATGTGGAGAGATGTTCGTTCATCTCACACACAGGAACGGGTTGCAGGATAAACTTTTACTCTGTTTTCTCAGCCTGTTTCCTAGTGCCAGTTTGATTTTCCAGCATTTTTCACTGAAAATCAGAGATGGAGCTTGTACCTCCCCATATATATGTATGGAGTGGAGTTGTCAACTGAAATGAAACTTTGTGTTCCCAAAAAGCTAGGTGAAGAACGGCTTTCATACACACTTATCTCTCTGAACAGAGCATGTGAAGAGACTTTCGTTCATCTAGCACAAAGGGAATGGGTTGTATGAGAAACTTTTACTCTGGTTTCTCAGTCTTTTTCCTAGTGCCTGTTTGAAGTTCCTGCATTTTTCACTGTAAAACGGATTAGGATCTAGTACTTCCCCTTATATATGTATGGGGTGGAGTTTGCAACTGAAAGAAACTTTGTTTTCCCAACAAGCTAGGTTAAGTACGGCTTTCACACACACTTATTTTTCAGAACTGAGCATGTGGAGAGACGTTCGTTCATCTCGCAAAAAGAGAAAGGGTTGCAGAAGAAAATTTTTGCTCTGGTTTCTCTGTCTGTTTCCTAGTGCCGGTTTGAAGTTCCTGCAGTTTTCACTGTAAACCCGAGTTGGAACTAGTACCTCCCCATATATATGTTTGGAGTGGAGTTGGCATCTGAAAAGAAACTTTGTGTTCCCAAGAAGCTTGGTGAAGGACGGCTTTCACACACACTTATCTCTCAGAACTGACCATGTGGACAGACGTTCGTTCATCTAGCACAAACGGAACGGGTTGCAGGAGAAACTTTTACTCTGGTTTCTCAGTCTGTTTCCTAGTGCTGGTTTGAAGTTCCTGCATTTTCTCTGTAAAACCGAGTTGGAGATGGTACCTTCCCATATATATATATGGATTGGAGTTTGCACCTGAAAAGAAAATTTGTGTTCCCAAACATGCTAGGTGGAAGGACAGGCCTTTCACACACAATTATCTCTCAGAACTGAGAATGTGGAGAGACGTTCGTTCTACTCGCACAAAGGGAACGTGTTGCAGGAGAACTTTACTTACTCTGGGTTCTTCAGGCTCTGTTTCCTAGTGCCGGATTGAAGTTCCTGCAGTTTTCACTGTAAAAGCGATTTGGGGCTAGTACCTCCCCATATATATATATGGAGTGGAGTTGGCAACTGAAAAGAAACTTTGTGTTCCCAAGAAGCTAGGTGAAGGATGGCTTTAACACACACATATCTCTCAGTAATGAGCATGTGGAGAGACTTTCGTTCATCTCGCACAAAGGGAAAGGGTTGCAGGACAAAATTTTACTCTGTTTTCTCAGTCTGTTTCCTAGTGCCTGTTTGAAGTTCCTGCAGTTTTCACTGTAAAACCGAGTTGGAGCTAGTACCTCCCCATATATATGTATGGAGTGGAGTTTGCAACTGAAAAGAAACTTGCTGTTCCCAACAAGATATTTGAAGGCCGGCTTTCACACACACTTTTCACTCAGATCTGAGCACGTGGAGAGACGTTCGTTCATCAAGCACAAAGGGAACGGGTTGCAGGAGAAACTTTTCTCTGGTTTTTCAGTCTGTTTCCTAGTGCCGGTTTGAAGTTCATGCAGTTTTCACTGTAAAACCGAGTTGGAGCTTGTACCTCCCCATATATATGTATGGAGTGGAGTTTGCAACTGAAAAGAAACTTGGTGTTCCCAACAAGATATTTGAAGGCCGGCTTTCACACACACTTTTCACTCAGAACTGAGCACGTGGAGTGACGTTCGTTCATCTAGCACAAAGGGAACGGGTTGCAGGAGAAACTTTTCTCTGGTTTTTCAGTCTGTTTCCTAGTGCCGGTTTGAAGTTCATGCAGTTTTCACTGTAAAACCGAGTTGGAGCTAGTACCTCCCCATATATATGTAAGGAGTGGAGTTTGCAACTGAAAAGAAACTTGGTGTTCCCAACAAGATATTTGAAGGCCGGCTTTCACACACACTTATCTCTCAGAACTGAGCATGTGGAGAGACTTTCGTTCATCTGAGCACAAAGGGAATGGGTTGCAGGAGAAACTTTTACTCTGGGTTCTCAGTCTGTTTCCTAGTGCCGGTTTGAAGTTCCTGCATTTTTCACTGTAAAACAGAGTTGGAGCTAGTACCACCCCATATATATATATGTAGTGGATTTTGCACCTGAAGAGAAAATCTGTGTTCCCAAGATGCTAGATGAAGGACGGTTTTCACACACACTTATCTCTCAGGACTCAGATGTGGAGAGACGTTCGATCATCTAGCACAAAGGGAACGGATTGCAGGAGTAACTTTTACTCTGGTTTCTCAGTCTGTTTCCTAGTGTCTGTTTGAAGTTCCTGCATTTTTCACTGTAAAACCGATTTGGAGCTAGTACCTCCTCATTTATATGTATGGAAATGGAATTTGCAACTGAAAAGAAACTTTGTGTTCCCAACTAGCTAGGAGATGGACAGATTCCACACACACTTATCTCTCAGAACTGAGCATGTGGATAGACGTTCGTTCGTCTAGCACAAAGGGAACGGTTTGCAGGGTACACTTTTACTCTGGTTTCTTAGTCTGTTTCCTAGTGCCGGTTTGAAGTTCCTGCAATTTTCACTGTAAAACAAAGTTGGAAGTAGTACCTCCCCATATAAATGTATGGAGTGGTGTTTGCAACTGAAAAGAAACTTTGTGTTCCCAACAAGCTAGGTGAAGGACGGCTTTCACGCACACTTATCTCTCAGAAGTGAGCATGTATAGAGACGTTCGTTCATCTAGCCTAAAGGAAACTGTTTGCAAGAGAAACTTTTTCTCTTGTTTCTCAGTCTGTTTCCTAGTGCCGGGTTGAAGTTCCTGCAGTTTTCACTATAAAATTTGTTGGATCTAGTACCTCCCCATATATATGTATGGAGTGGAGATTGCAAGTGAAAAAAACTATGTGTTCCCAGCAATCTAGGTGAAGGACTGCTTTCAAACACACTTATCCCTCAGAACTGAGCATGTGGAGAGATGTTCTTTCATCTAGCAAAAAAGGGAACTGTTTGCAGGAGAAACTTTTACAATGGGTCCTCAGTCTGTTTCCTAGTGCCGGTTTGATGTTCCTGCAGTTTTCACTGTAAAACCGATTTGGAGATTGTACCTCCCCATATATATGTATGGAGTGGAATTTGTACCTGAAAAGGAACTTTGTGTTCCCAACAAGGTAGGTGAAGGACGGCTTTCACACACACTTATCTTTCAGAACTGAGCATGTGGAGAGACGTTCGTTCATCTAGCACAAAGGAAACGGGTTGCAGGAGAAATTTTACTCTGGGTTCTCAGTGTGTTTCCTAGTGCCGGGTTGAAGTTAATGCAGATTTAACTGTAAAATAGGATTTGGAGCTAGTACCTTCCCATATATATGTATGGAGTGGAGATTGCAAGTGAAAAGAATCTTTGTGTTCCCAACAAGCTAGGTGAAGGACGGCTTTCAAACACACTTATCTCTCAGACCTGAGCATGTGGAGAGACGATCGTTCATCTAGCACAAAGCGAACCGTTTGCAGGAGAAACTTTTACTCTGGTTTCTCAGCCTTTTTTCCTAATGCCTGTTTGAAGTTCCTAGAGTTTTCACTGAAAAACCGAGTTGGAGCTAGTTCCTCCCCATATATATGTATGGAGTGGAGTTTGCAACTGAAAAGAAACTTTGTGTTCCCAACAAGATAGGTGAAGGACGGCTTTCACACACAGATTTCATTCAGAAGTGAGCACGTGGAAAGACGTTCGTTCATCTAGCAAAAGGGAACGGGTTGCAGGAGAAAGGTTTGCTCTGGGTTCTCAGTCTGTTTCCTAGTGCTGATTTGAAGTTCCTGCATTTTTCAGTGTAAAACCGAGTTGTAACTGGTACCTCCCCATATATATATATGGATTGGTGTTTGCACTTGAAAAGAAAATTTGTGTTCCCAACATGCTAGGTGAAGGACGGCTTTCACACACATATATCTCTCAGAACAGAGAATGTGGAGAGACGTTCGTTCAACTCGCTCAAAGGGAACGGTTTGCAGGAGAAACTTTTACTCTGGGTTCTCAGTCTGTTTCCTAGTGCCGGATTGAAGTTCCTGCTGTTTTCACTGTAAAAGCGATTTGGAGCTATTACCTCCCCATATATATGTATGGAGTGGAGTTGGCAACTTAAAAGAAACTTTGTGTTCCCAAGAAGCGAGGTGAAGTACGGCTTTAACACACACATATCTCTCAGTACTGAGCATGTGGAGAGACGTTCGTTCATCTCGCACAAAGGGAAAGGGTTGCAGGAGAAACTTTTACTCTGGTTTCTCAGTCTGTTTCCTAGTGCCAGGTTGAAGTTCCTGCAGTTTTCACTTTAAAACCGAGTTGGAGCTGGTACCTCCCATATATATGTATGGAGTGGAGTTGGCAACTGAACAGAATCTTTGTGTTCTCAACAAGCTAGGTGAAGGACGGCTTTCACACACAATTATCTATCAGAAATGAGCATGTGGAGAGACGTTCTTTCATTTAGCACAAAGGGAACGGGTTGCAGGACAAACTTTTTCTCTGATTTCTCAGTCTGTTTCCTAGTGCCGGTTTGAAGTTCCTGCAGTTTTAACTGTAAAACCGAGTTGGAGCTAGTACCTCCCCATATATATGTATGGAGTGGATTTTGCAACTGAAAAGAAACTTGGTGTTCCAAACAAGATATGTGAAGGACGGCATTCACACACAGTTTTAACTCAGAACTGAGCACGTGGAGAGACGTTCGTTCATCTAGCCCAAAGGGAACGGTTTGCAGGAGAAACTTTTCTCTGGTTTTTCATTCTGTTTCCTAGTGCCGGTTTGAAGTTCCTGCATTTTTCACTGTAAAACAGAGTTGGAGCTAGTACCACCCCATATATATATATGTAGTGGATTTTGCACCTGAAGAGAAAATCTGTGTTCCCAAGATGCTAGATGAAGGACGGTTTTCACACACACTTATCTCTCAGAACTCAGATGTGGAGAGACGTTCGATCATCTAGCACAAATGGAACGGGTTGCAGTAGAAACATTTTCACTGGGTTCTCAGCCTGTTTCCTAGTGCCGGTTTCATGTTCCTGCATTTTTCACTGTAAAACCGATTTGGAGCTAGTACCTCCTCATATATATGTATGGAATGGAATTTGCAACTGAAAAGAAACTTTGTGTTCCCAACTAGCTAGGAGATGGACAGATTCCACACACACTTATCTCTCAGAACTGAGCATGTGGATAGACGTTCGTTCGTCTAGCACAAAGGGAACGGTTTGCAGGGGACACTTTTACTCTGGTTTCTTAGTCTGTTTCCTAGTGCCGGTTTGAAGTTCCTGCAATTTTCACTGTAAAACAGAGTTGGAAGTAGTACCTCCCCATATAAATGTATGGAGTGGAGTTTGCAACTGAAAAGAAACTTTGTGTTCCCAACAAGCTAGGTGAAGGACGGCTTTCACGCACACTTATCTCTCAGAAGTGAGCATGTATAGAGACTTTCGTTCATCTAGCCTAAAGGAAACTGTTTGCAAGAGAAACTTTTTCTCTTGTTTCTCAGTCTGTTTCCTAGTGCCGGGTTGAATTTCCTGCAGTTTTCACTATAAAATTTGTTGGATCTAGTACCTCCCCATATATATGTATGGAGTGGAGATTGCAAGTGAAAAAAACTATGTGTTCCCAGCAATCTAGGTGAAGGACTGCTTTCAAACACACTTATCCCTCAGAACTGAGCTTGTGGAGAGATGTTCTTTCATCTAGCAAAAAAGGGAACTGTTTGCAGGAGAAACTTTTACAATGGGTCCTCAGTCTGTTTCCTAGTGCCGGTTTGATGTTCCTGCAGTTTTCACTGTAAAACCGATTTGGAGATTGTACCTCCCCATATATATGTATGGAGTGGAATTTGTACCTGAAAAGGAACTTTGTGTTCCCAACAAGGTAGGTGAAGGACGGCTTTCACACACACTTATCTTTCAGAACTGAGCATGTGGAGAGACGTTCGTTCATCTAGCACAAAGGAAACGGGTTGCAGGAGAAATTTTTACTCTGGGTTCTCAGTGTGTTTCCTAGTGCCGGGTTGAAGTTAATGCAGATTTAACTGTAAAATAGATTTGGAGCTAGTACCTTCCCATATATATGTATGGAGTGGAGATTGCAAGTGAAAAGAATCTTTGTGTTCCCAACAAGCTAGGTGAAGGACGGCTTTCAAACACACTTATCTCTCAGACCTGAGCATGTGGAGAGACGATCGTTCATCTAGCACAATGCGAACCGTTTGCAGGAGAAACTATTACTCTGCTTTCTCAGACTTTTTCCTAATGCCTGTTTGAAGTTCCTAGAGTTTTCACTGAAAAACCGAGTTGGAGCTAGTTCCTCCCCATATATATGTATGGAGTGGAACTTGCAACTGAAAAGAAACTTTGTGTTCCCAACAAGATAGGTGAAGGACGGCTTTCACACACAGATTTCATTCAGAAGTGAGCACGTGGAAAGACGTTCGTTCATCTAGCAAAAAGGGAACGGGTTGCAGGAGAAAGGTTTGCTCTGGGTTCTCAGTCTGTTTCCTAGTGCTGATTTGAAGTTCCTGCATTTTTCAGTGTAAAACCGAGTTGTAACTGGTACCTCCCCATATATATATATGGATTGGTGTTTGCACCTGAAAAGAAAATTTGTGTTCCCAACATGCTAGGTGAAGGACGGCTTTCACACACATATATCTCTCAGAACAGAGAATGTGGAGAGATGTTCGTTCAACTCGCTCAAAGGGAACGGTTTGCAGGAGAAACTTTACTCTGGGTTCTCAGTCTGTTTCCTAGTGCCGGATTGAAGTTCCTGCTGTTTTCACTGTAAAAGGGATTTGGAGCTATAACCTCCCCATATATATGTATGGAGTGGAGTTGGCAACTTAAAAGAAACTTTGTGTTCCCAAGAAGCGTGGTAAAGTACGGCTATAACACACACTTATCTCTCAGTACTGAGCATGTGGAGAGACGTTCGTTCATCTCGCACAAAGGGAAAGTGTTGCAGGAGAAATTTTACTCTGGTTTCTCAGTCTGTTTCCTAGTGCCAGGTTGAAGTTCCTGCAGTTTTCACTTTACAACCGAGTTGAAGCTGGTACCTCCCATATATATGTATGGAGTGGAGTTGGCTACTGAACAGAATCTTTGTGTTCTCAACAAGCTAAGTGAAGGACGGCTTTCACACACAATTATCTATCAGAAATGAGCATGTGGAGAGACGTTCTTTCATTTAGCACAAAGGGAACGTGTTGCAGGACAAACTTTTACTCTGATTTCTCTGTCTGTTTCCTAGTGCCGGTTTGAAGTTCCTGCAGTTTTAACTGTAAAACCGAGTTGGAGCTAGTACCTCCCCATATATATGTATGGAGTGGAGTTTGCAACTGAAAAGGACGTTTGTGTACCCAACAAGCTATGTGAAGGACGGCTTTAAAAAACATACTTATCTCTCAGAACTGAGCATGTGGAGAGACGTACGTTCATCTAGCACAAAGGGAACGGGTTGCAGGAGAAACTTTTACACTGTGTCCTCTTTCTGTTTCCTAGTGCCGGTTTGATGTTCCTGCAGTTTTCACTGTAAAATTGATTTGGAGATAGTACCTCCCCATATATATTTATGGAGTGGAATTTGCCCGTGAAAAGAAACTTTGTGTTCCCAACACGGTAGGTGAATTACGCCTTTCACACACAATTTTCTCTCAGAAATGAGCATGTGGAGAGACGTTCGTTCATCTCGCACAAAGGGAAAGGTTTGCAGGAGAAACTTTTACTCTGGTTTCTCAGTCTGTTTCCTAGTGCTAGTTTCAAGTTCCTGCAGATTTAACTGTAAAACCGAGTTGGAGCTAGTACCTCCCCATATATATGTATGGATAGGAGTTAGCAACTGAAATGAAACTTTTTGTTCCCAACAAGCTAGGTGATGGACGGCTTTCACACTCACTTATCTCTCAGAACATAGCATGTGGAAAGACGTTCGTTCATCTAGCACAAAGGGAACGGGTTGCAGGAGAAACTTTTACTCTGGTTTCTCAGTCTGTTTCCTAGTGCCGGTTTGAAGTTCCTGCAGTTTTCACTGTAAAACCTATTTGGAGCTTGTACCTCCCCATATATATGTATGGAGTGTAGTTTGCAACTGAAAGAAAATTTGTGTTCTCAACAAGATAGGTGAAATACGGCTTTGACACACACTTAACTCTCAGAACTGAGCATGTGGTTAGACTTTCGTTCATCTAGCACAAAGGGAACGGGTTGCAGAGAAACATTTACTCTGGGTTCTCAGTCTGTTTCCTAGTGCAAGTTTGAAGTTCCTGCAGTTTTCAATGTAAAACAGGGTTGGAGCAAGTACCACCTCATATATATGTATGGAGTGGAGTTGGCAACTGAAATGAAACTTTGTGTTCCCAAAAAGGTAGGTGAAGGACGGCTTTCACACACACATATCCCTCAGAACTGAGCATGTGTAGAGATGTTCTTTCATCTAGCACAAAGGGAACGGTTTGCTGGAGAAACTTTTACACTGTGTCCTCTTTCTGTTTCCTAGTGCCGGTTTGATGTTCCTGCAGTTTTCACTGTAAAATTGATTTGGAGATAGTACCTCCCCATATATATGTATGGAGTGGAATTTGCACGTGAAAAGAAACTTTGTGTTCCCAACACGGTAGGTGAATTACGGCTTTCACACACAATTATCTCTCAGAAATGAGCATGTGGAGAGACGTTCGTTCATCTCGCACAAAGGGAACGGTTTGCTGGAGAAACTTTTACTCTGTGTTCTCAGTCTGTTTCCTAGTGCTGGTTTGAAGTTCCTGCAGTTATCACTGTAAAATCGATTTGGATCTTGTACCTCCCCCTATATATGGATGGAGTGGAGTTGGCACCTGAAAAGAAACTTTGTGTTCCAAAAAAGATAGGTGAAAGGCGGCTTTCACACACAATTATCTCTCAGAAATGAGCATGTGGAGAGACGTTCGTTCATCTAGCACAATGGGAACCGGTTGCAAGAGAAACTTTTGCTCTGGTTTCTCATTCTGTTTCCTAGAGCTGGTTTGAAGTTCCTGCAGTTTTCACTGTAAAACCGAGTTGGAGCTAGTACCTCCCCATATATATGTATGGAGTGGAGTTTGCACCTGAAAAGAAACTTTGTGTTCCAAACAAGCTAGGTGAAGCCGGCTTTCACACACACTTTTCTTACAGAACTGAGCATGTGGAGAGAATTTCGTTCATCTAGCACAAATGAAACGGTTTGCAGTAGTAACTTTTCCTCTGGGTTCTCTGTCTGTTTCCTAGTGCCTTTTTGAAGTTCCTGCAGATTTAACTATAAAACAGATTTGGAGCTAGTACCTTCCCATATATATTTATGGATTGGAGATTGCAAGTGAAAAGAAACTTTGTGTTCCCAAAAAGCTAGGTGAAGGACGGCTTTCACACACACTTATCTCTCAGAACTGAGCATGTAGAGAGACGTTCGTTCATCTAGCCTAAAGGAAACTGGTTGCAAGAGAAACTTTTGCTCTTGTTTCTCAGTCTGTTTCTTAGTGCCGGGTTGAAGTTTCTGCAGTTTTCACTATAAAACTTGTTGGAGCTAATACCTCCCCATATATATGTATGGAGTGGAGATTGCAAGTGAAAAAAACTACGTTTTCCCAACAAGCTAGGTGAAGGACGGCTTTCAAACACACTTATCCCTCAGAACTGAGCATGTGGAGAGATGTTCTTTCATCTAGCATAAAAGGGAACGGTTTGCAGGAGAAACTTTTACACTGGGTCCACAGTCTGTTTCCAAGTGCCGGTTTGATGTTCCTGCAGTTTTCACTGTAAAACTGATTTGGAGATAGTACCTCGCCATATATATGTATGGAGTGGAATTTGCACCTGAAAAGGAACTTTGTGTTCCCAACAAGGTAGGTGAAGGACGGCTTTCACACACAATTATCTCTCAGAAATGAGCATGTGGAGAGACGTTCGTTCATCTCGCAAAAAGAGAAAGGGTTGCAGGAGAAAATTTTACTCTGTGTTCTCAGTCTGTTTCCTAGTGCCGTTTTGATGTTCCTGCAGTTTTCACTGTAAAACCGAGTTGGGGCTAGTACCTCCCCATATATATTTATGGAGTGGAGTTTGCAACTGAAAAGAAACTTTGTGTTCCCAACAAGCTAGGTTAAGTACGGATTTCACACACAGTTTTCACTCAGAACTGAGTACGTGGAGAGAAGTTCGTTCATCTAGCACAATGGGAACTGGTTTCAGGAAAAATTTTACTCTGGTTTCTCAGTTGTTTCATAGTGCCAGTTTGAAGTTCCGGCAGTTTTCACTGTAAAACCTATTTGGAGCTAGTACCTCCCCATATATATGTATGGAGTGGAGTTTGCAACTGAAAGAAACTTGTGTTCCCAACAAGATAGGTGAAATACAGCTTACACACAAACTTATCTCTCAGAACTGAGCATGTGTAGAGACTTTCGTTCATCTAGCAGAAAGGGAAAGGGATGCAGGAGAAACATTTGCTCTGGGTTCACTGTTTCCTAGTGCCGGTTTGAATTTCCTGCACTTTTCAATGTAAAACCGAATTGAAGCTAATACCTCCCCATATATATTTATGGAGAGGAGTTTGCAAATGAAAAGAAACTTTGTGTTCCCAACAAGCTAGGTGAAGGACGGCTTTCACACACACTTATCTTTCAGAACTGAGCATTTGGAGAGACGTTCGTTCATCTAGCACAAAGGGAACGGGTTGCAGGAGAAAATTTTTGCTCTGGTTTCTCAGTCTGTTTCCTAGTGCCGGTTTGAAGTTCCTGCAGGTTTCACTGTAAACCCGAGTTGGAACTAGTACCTCCCCATATATATGTATGGAGTGGAGTTGGCATCTGAAAAGAAACTTTGTGTTCCCAAGAAGCTTGGTGAAGGACGGCATTCACACACACTTATCTCTCAGAACTGAGCATGTGGAGAGACGTTCGTTCATCTAGCAAAAAACGGAACGGGTTGCAGGAGAAACTTTTACTCTGGTTTCTCAGTCTGTTTCCTAGTGCTGGTTTGAAGTTCCTGCATTTTTGTCTGTAAAACCGAGTTGGAGCTGGTACCTCCCCATATATATATATGGATTGGAGTTTGCACCTGAAAAGAAAATTTGTGTTCCCAACATGCTAGTTGAAGGACGGCTTTCACACACAATTATCTCTCAGAGCTGAGAATGTGGAGAGACGTTCGTTCAACTCGCACAAAGGGAACGTTTTGCAGGAGAAACTTTTACTCTGGGTTCTCAGTCTGTTTCCTAGTGCCGGATTGAAGTTCCTGCAGTTTTCACTGTAAAAGCGATTTGGAGCTAGTACCTCCCCATATATATATATGGAGTGGAGTTGGCAACTGAAAAGAAACTTGTTGTTCCCAACAAGATATTTGAAGGCCGGCTTTCACACAAACTTTTCACTCAGAACTGAGCACGTGGAGAGACATTCGTTCATCTAGCACAAAGGGAACGGGTTGCAGGAGAAACTTTTCTCTGGTTTTTCAGTCTGTTTCCTAGTGCCGGTTTGAAGTTCATGCAGTTTTCACTGTAAAACCGAGTTGGAGCTTGTACCCCCCATATATATGTATGGAGTGGAGTTTGCAAGTGAAAAGAAACTTGGTGTTCCCAACAAGATATTTGAAGGCCGGCTTTCACACACACTTTTCACTCAGAACTGAGCACGTGGAGTGACGTTCGTTCATCTAGCACAAAGGGAACGGGTTGCAGGAAAAACTTTTCTCTGGTTTTTCATTCTGTTTCCTAGTGCCGGTTTGAAGTTCATGCAGTTTTCACTGTAAAACAGAGTTGGAGCTAGTACCACCCCATATATATATATGTAGTGGATTTTGTACATGAAAAGAAAATTTGTGTTCCCAACAAGCTATGTGAAGGACGGCTTTCACACACACTTATCTCTCAGAACTGAGCATGTGGAGAGACTTTCGTTCATCTAGCACAAAGGGAACGGGTTGCAGGAGAAACTTTTACTCTGGTTTCTCAGTCTGTTTCCTAGTGCCGGTTTTAAGTTCCTGCATTTTTCACTGTAAAACAGAGTTGGAGCTAGTACCACCCCATATATATATATGTAGTGGATTTTGCACCTGAAAAGAAAATCTGTTTTCCCAAAATGCTAGATGAAGGACGGTTTTCACACACACTTATCTCTCAGAACTCAGATGTGGAGAGACGTTCGATCATCTAGCACAAATGGAACGGGTTGCAGGAGAAACATTTTCACTGGGTTCTCAGCCTGTTTCCTAGTGCCGGTTTCATGTTCCTGCATTTTTCAGTGTAAAACCGATTTGGAGCTAGTACCTCCTCATATATATGTATGGAATGGAATTTGCAACTGAAAAGAAACTTTGTGTTCCCAACTAGCTAGGAGATGGACAGATTCCACACATACTTATCTCTCTGAACTGAGCATGTGGATAGACTTCCGTTCGTCTAGCACAAAGGAGACGGTTTGCAGGAGACACTTTTACTCTGGTTTCTTAGTCTGTTTCCTAGTGCCGGTTTCAAGTTCCTGCAATTTTCACTGTAAAACCGATTTGGATCTAGTACCTCCCCATATAAATGTATGGAGTGGAGTTTGCAACTGAAAAGAAACTGTGTGTTCTCAACAAGCTAGGTGAAGAACGGCTTTCACACACACTTATCTCTCAGAAGTGAGCATGTATAGAGACGTTCGTTCATCTAGCCTAAAGGAAACTGTTTGCAAGAGAAACATTTTCTCTTGTTTCTCAGTCGGTTTCCTAGTGCCGGGTTGAAGTTCCTGCAGCTTTCACTATAAAATTTGCTGGATCTAGTACCTCCCCATATATATGTATGGAGTGGAGATTGCAAGTGAAAAAAACTATGTGTTCCCAGCAATCTAGGTGAAGGACGGCTTTCAAACACACATCCCTCTGAACTGAGCATGTGGAGAGATGTTCTTTCATCTAGCAAAAAAGGGAACTGTTTGCAGGAGAAACTTTTACAATGGGTCCTCAGTCTGTTTCCTAGTGCCGGTTTGATGTTCCTGCAGTTTTCACTGTAAAACCGATTTGGAGATTGTACCTCCCCATATATATGTATGGAGTGGAATTTTTACCTGAAAAGGAACTTTGTGTTCCCAACAAGGTAGGTGAAGAACGGCTTTCACACACACTTATCTTTCAGAAGTTAGCATGTGGAGAGACGATCGTTCATCTAGCACAAAGGAAACGGGTTGCAGGAGAAATTTTTACTCTGGGTTCTCAGTGTGTTTCCTAGTGCCGGGTTGAAGTTCCTGCAGATTTAACTGTAAATACGATTTGGAGCTAGTACCTTCCCATATATATGTATGGAGTGGAGTTTGCAAGTGAAAAGAAACTTTGTGTTCCCAACAATATATGTGAAGAACGGCATTCACACACAGTTTTAACTCATTACTGAGCACGTGGAGAGACGTTCGTTCATCTAGCCCAAAGCGAACGGGTTGCAGGAGAAATTTTATTCTGGATTCTCAGTCTTTTTCCTAGTGCCGGGATTAAGTTCCTGCAGATTTCATTGTAAAATCGAGTTGGAACTTCTATCTCCCAATATATATGTATGGAGTGTAGTTGGCAACTTAAAAGAAAATTTGTGTTCCCAACAAGCTAGGAGAAAGACGGTTTCACACACATAATCTCTCAGAACTGAGCATGTGGTGAGACGTTCGTTCATTAAGCACAAAGGAAAAGGGTTACAGGTGTAACTTTTACTCTGGTTTCTCAGTCTGTTTCATAGTGCCGGTTTGATGTTCCTGTAGTTTTCACTGTAAAACCGAGTTGGAGCTAGTACCTCCCCATATATATTTATGGGTGTAGTTTGCAACTGAAAATTAACTTTGTGTTCCCAACAAGCTAGGTGCAGGACCGCTTTCACACACACTTATCTCTCAGAACTGAGCATGTGGAAAGACTTTAGTTCATCTAGCACAAAGGGAATGTGTTGCAGGTGAAACTAACCTCCTGTTTCTCAGTCTGTTTCCAAGTGCCGGTTTGAAGTTCCTGCAGTGTTCACTGTAAAACCGAGTTGCAGCTAGTATATCCCTATATGTATGTATGTAGTGTAGGTTGCAACTGAAAAGAACCTATCTGTTCCAAACAATTTAAGTGAAGGACGGCTTTCACACACAATTATCTCTCAGAAATGAGAATTTGGTGAGACCTTTGTTCATTTAGCAGAAAGAAAAGGGTTGAAGGAGAAACTTTTACTCTGCTTTCTCAGTCTTTTTCCTAGTCCCGGTTTGAAGTTCTTGCATTTTTCACTGTAAAACCGAGTTGGAGCTAGTACTTCCCCATATATATATATGGGTGTAGTTTGCAACTGAAAAATAAATTTATGTTCCAAACAAGCTAGGTGAATGAAGGCTTTCAAACACAGTTATCTCTCAGAACTGAGCATGTGGATAAACTTTCGTTCATCTAGCACAAAGGAATGGGTTGCTGGAGAAATTCACTCTGGTTTCTCAGACGGTTTTGTAGTGCCAGTTTGATGTTCGAGCAGGTTCCACTGTAAAACCGAGTTGGAGATAGTACCTCCCCATAAATATATGTGGAATTTAGTTTGCAAGTGAAAACAAATTTTGTGTTCCCAACAAGCTAGGTTATGGTCAGATTTCACACACATTTATCTCTCAGAACTGAGCATGTGGAGATACGTTCGTTCATTTAGCACAAAGGAACGGGTTGCATGTGAAACTTTTACTATGGTTTCTCAGTCTCTTTCCTAGTGCCGGCTTGAAGTTCCTGCAGTTTTGATTGTAAAACCGAGTTGGAGCTAGTACCTCCCCATATATATGTATGGAGAGTAGTTTGCAACTGAAAAGAATATTTGTGTTCCCAACAAGCTACGTGAACGACGGCTTTCACACACACTTATCTCTCAGAACTGAGCATGTGGAGAGACGTTCGTTCATCTAGCACAAATGGAAAGGATGGCAGGAGAAAATTTTTCTCTTGTTTCTCATTCTATTTCCTAGTGCCGGATTGAAGTTCCTGCAGTTTTCACTGAAAAACCGTGTTGGAGATACTACCTAACCATATAAATATATGGAGTGTAGTTTGCAACTAAAATGATACTTTGTGTACCCTACAAGCCAAGTGAAGTTCGGCTTTCACACACACTTATCTCTCAGAACAGAGCATGGGCAGAGACGTTCGTTCATGTACCACAAAGGGAACGGGTGGCAGGAGAAATTTTATTCTGGATTCTCAGTCTTTTTCCTAGTGCCGGGATTAAGTTCCTGCAGATTTCATTGTAAAATCGAGTTGGAACTTCTATCTCCCAATATATATGTATGGAGTGTAGTTGGCAACTTAAAAGAAAATTTGTGTTCCCAACAAGCTAGGAGAAGGACGGTTTCACACACATAATCTCTCAGAACTGAGCATGTGGAGAGACGTTCCTACATCTAGCACAATGTGAACAGGTTGCAGGAGAAACTTTTACTCTGGTTTCTCAGCCTGTTTCCTAGTGCCGGTTTGAAGTTCCTGCAGTTTTCACTGTAAAACCGAGTTGGAGATAGTACCAACCCAAATATATGTATGGAGTGTAGTTGGCAACTGAAAGGAAAATTTGTGTTCCCAACAAGCTATTTGAAGGGCAGCTTTCACACACACTTATCTCTCAGAACTGAGCATGTGGACAGACGTTCGTTCATCTGGCCCAAAGGAAAGGTTTACTGGGGAAATTTTACTCTGGATACTCAGTCTGTTTCCTAGTGCCGGATTGAAATTCCTGCAGTTTTCAGTGTAAAACCGATTTGGATCTACTACCTGCACATATATATGTATGGAGTGTAGTTTGTAACAGAAATGAAACTTTGTGTTCCTAACAAGCTAGGTGAAGGACAGCTTTCACACAAATTTATCTCTCAGAACTGAGCATGTGGAGAGACGTTCGTTCAGCTAGAACAATGGGAACGGTTTGCAGGAGAAACTTTTTCTCTGGTTTCTCAGTCTGTTTCATAGTGCCTATTTAAGTTACTGCAGTTTTTCTGTAAAACAGAGTTGGAGCTACTACATCATCATATATATGTACGGAGTGTATTTTGCAACTGAAAAGAAATTTTGTGTTCCAAACAAGATAGGTGAAGTAAGGCTTTCACTCACAATTATCTCTCAGAACTGAGCATGTGGAGAGACGTTCGTTCATCTAGCACAATGGGAACGTGTTGCAGGCGAAAATTTTCTCTGGTTTCTCAGTCTGTTTCCTAGGGCCGGTTTGAAGTTCCTGCAGATTTCACAGTAAAAATGAGTTGGATCTACTACCTCCTCATATATAACTATGGAATGTAATTTGCAACTCTATAGAAACTTTGTTTTCAAAACAGGCTAGGTGAAGGACGGCTTTCACACACAATTTTCTCAAAGAAATAAGCATGTGGAGAGGCGTTCGTTCATCTAGCAAAAAGGTAACGGGTTGTAGGAGAAACATTTTCCCTTGTTTCTCAGTCTATTTCATAGTGGCGGTTTGAAGTTCCTGCAGTTTTAACTGTAAAACCGATTTGGAGATAGTAAAACCCCATATATATTTATGGAGTGTAGTTTGCAACTGAAAAGAAACTTTGTGTTCCCAACAACCTATGTGTCGGACGGCTTTCACACACATTATCTCTCAGAACTGAACATGAGTAGAGACGTTCGTTCATGTAGCACAAAGGGATAGGGTTGCAGGAGAAACATTTATTCTGGTTTCTCAGCATGTTTCCTTGTGCGGGCTTGAAGTTCCTGCATTTTTCAGTGTAAAACCGAACGGACCAAGTACCACCCCATATATATGTATGGAGTGTATTTTGCCACTGAAAAGAAACTTTCTCTTCCCAACAAGCTAGGTGAGGAAGGCTTTCACACACACTTATCTCTCAGAACTGAGCATTTGGAGAGACGTTCGTTCATCTAACACAAAAGGAACGGTTTGAAGGTGAAACTATTACTCTGGTTTCTCAGTCTGTTTCCTAGTGCTGGTTTGAAGTTACTGCAGATTTCATTGTAAAACTGAGTTGGGGCTACTACCTCCCAATATATATGTATGGAGTGTGTTTGTCAACTTAAAAGAAACTTTGTGTTCCCAACAAGCTAGGAGAAGGACGGTTTCACATACATTATCTCTCAGAAATGAGCATGTGGAGAGACGTTCCTACATCTAGCACAAAGGGAACAAGTTGAAGGTGAAAGTTTTAATCTGGTTTCCCTGTCTGTTTCATAGTGCCGGTTTGAATTTCTTGCAGTTTTCAATGTAAAACCGAGTTGGAGATTGTACCAACACACATGTATGTATGGAGTGTAATTTGCAACTGAATCAAAACTTTGTCTTCCCAACAAGATAGGTGAAGGACGGCATTCACACACAATTTTCTCTCAGAACAGAGAATGTGGAGTGACGTTCGTTCATCTAGCACAAATGGAACGGGTTGCAGGTGAAATTTTACTCTGGTTTCTCAGTCTGATTCCTAGTGCCGGTTTCAAGTTCCTGCAGTTTTCACTGTAAAACCGATTTGGATCTAGTACCTCCCCATATATATGTATGGAGTGTAGTTTGCAACTGAAAAGTAACTTTGTGTTCCCAACAAGCTAGGTGAAAAACGGCTTTCACACACACTTATCTCTCAGAACTGAGCATGTGGAGAGACGTTCGTTCATCTACCAAACAGGGAACGGTTTGTAGGAGAAACATTTTCTCTTGTTTCTCAGTCTGTTTCCGAGTGCCGCTTGAAGTTCCTGCAGTTTACACTTTAAAACCGAGATGGAGTTAGCACCTCCCAATATATATGTATGGAGTTTAGTTAGCACCTGAAAAAAAAATTTGTGTTCCAAAAAGCTAGGTGAAAGACGGCTTTCACACACAATTATATCTCAGAACTGAACATGTATAGAGACTATCGTTCATCTAGCACAAAGGGAACGGTTTGCAGGAGAAACTTTTACTGTGTTTTCTCAGTATGTTACCTACGGCCGGATTGAAGTTCCTGCAGATTTCACTGTAAAACCGAGTTCGAGCTAGTACCACCCCATATATATGTAAGGATTGTAGGTTGCTACTGAAAAGAAACTTTGTTTTCCCAACAAGCGAGGTGAAGGACGGCTTTCACACACAATTATCTCTCAGAACTGAGTGTCTGGAGAGACGTTAGTTCATCTAGCACAAAGGAACGGATTGCACGATAAACTTTTACTCTGGTTTCTCTGTTTTTTCCTAGTGCCGGTTTGATGTTCCAGCAGTTTTCACTGTAAAACCGAGTTGGTGCTAGTACCTCTCTCTATATATATATGGAATTTAGTTTGCAACTGAAAAGATACTTTGTGTTCCCAACAGGCTAGTGGAAGGACGGCTTTCACACACACAAATCTCGCAGAACTGAGCATGTGGAGAGACGTTCATTCATGTAGCACAAAAGAAACTTGTTGCAGGAGAAATTTTTACTCTGGATTCTCAGAATTTTTCCGAGTCCTGCTTTGAATTTCCTGCAGTTTTCACTGTAAAATCGAGTTGGGGTTACTACCTCCCAATATATATGTTTGGAGTTTAGTTAGCACCTGAAAAGTAACTTTGCGATCCATACAAGATAGGTGAAGTTCGGCTATCACACACACTTATCTCTTAGATCTGAGCATGTGGAGAGACGATCGTTCATCTAGCACAAAGGGGACGGTTTGCAGGAGATACATTTACACTGGTTTCTCAGTCTGTTCCCTAGGGCCGGTTTGAAGTTCCTGCAGTTTTGACTGTAAAACACAGTTGGAGCTAGTACCTCCCGATATATATGTATTGATTGTAGTTTGCAACTGAAAAGAAACTTTCTGTTCCCAATAAGCTTGGTGAAGGACGGCTTTTACAAACACTTATCTCTCAGAACTGAGCATGGGCAGAGACGTTCGTTCATCTAGCAAAATGGGAACGTGTTGCAGGCGAAAATTTTCTCTGGTTTCTCAGTCTGTTTCCTAGTGCCGGTTTAAAGTTCCTGCAGATTTCAACGTAAAAATGAGTTGGATCTAATCTACTACCTCCCCATATAAAACTATGGAATGTAGTTGGCAACTGTATAGAAACTTTGTTTTCCCAACAGGATAGGTGAAGGACGGCTTTCACACACAATTTTCTCTCAGAACTGAGCATGTGGAGAGGCGTTCGTTCATCTAGCAAAAAGGTAACGGGTTGTAGGAGAAACATTTTCTCTTGATTCTCAGTCTATTTCCTAGTGGCGGTTTGAAGTTCCTGCAGTTTTAACTGTAAAACGGATTTGGAGATTGTAGATCCCCATATATATGTATGGCGTGTAGTTTGCAACTGAAAAAAATACTTTGGGTTCCCAACAAGCTAGGTGAAGTACGGCTTTAACACACACTTTTCTCTTAGATCTGAGCATGTGGAGAGACGATCGTTAATCTAGCACAAAGGGGACGGTTTGCAGGAGATACTTTTACTCTGGTTTCTCAGTCTGTTTCCTAGTGCTGGTTTGAAGAATCTACAGTTTGCAAATGAAAAGAAACTTTGTGTTCCCTACAAGCTAGGTGAAGGATGGTTTCACACACATTATCTCTCAGAACTGAGCATGTGTAGAGACGTTCCTACATCTAGCACAAAGGGAAAGCATTGCAGGAGAAACTTTTACTCTGTTTTCTCAGTCTGTTTCCAAGTGACGGTTTTAAGTTCTTGCAGTTTTCACTGTAAAACCGAGCTGGAGCTACTACTTCCCTTATAAATGTATGGAGTGTAGTTTGCAACTGAAAAGAAACTTTGTGTTCCCAACAAGCAAGGTGAAGTACGGCTTTCACACACTTATCTCTCAGAAATGAGCATGTGGAGAGGCATTCCTACATCTAGCACAAAGGGAAAGGTTGCATGTGAAATTTTTGCACAGGTTTCTCAGTTTGTTTCCTAGTGCTGATTTTAAGTTCCTGCAGTTTTCAATGTAAAACCGAGTTGGAGCTATTACATCTTCATATATATGTATGGAGTGTAGTTTCCAACTATAAAGAAACATTGTGTACCCAACAAGGTAGGTGAAGTATGGCATTCACACACAGTTTTCTCTCAAAACTGAGCATGTGAAGAGACTTTCATTCATGTAGCACAAAGGGAACGTGTTGCAGGAGAAATTTTACTCTGGTTTCTCTATCTGTTTCCTAGTGCCGGTTTGAAGTTCCTGCAGTTTTCACTGAAAAACAGAGGTGGAGCTAGTACCTCCCCATATATATTTATGGAGTGTAGTTTGCAACTGAAAAGAAACTTTGTGTTCCCAACAAGCTATGTGAAGGACGACATTCACATACACTTATCTCTCAGAACTGAGCATGTGGAGAGACGTTCGTTCATCTAGCACAAATGGAAAGGGTGGCAGGAGAAAATTTTTCTCTGGTTTCTCATTCTATTTCCTAGTGCCGGATTGAAGTTCCTGCAGTTTTCACTGAAAAACCGTGTTGGAGATACTACCTACCCATATAAATATATGGAGTGTAGTTTGCATCTAAAATGATACTTTGTGTACCCTACAAGCTCAGTGAAGTTCGGCTTTCACACACACTTATCTCTCAGAACAGAGCATGGGCAGAGACGTTCGTTCATGTACCACAAAGGGAACGGGAGGCAGGAGAAATTTTATTCTGGATTCTCAGTCTTTTTCCTAGTGCCGTGATTAAGTTCCTGCAGATTTCATTGTAAAATCGAGTTGGAACTTCTATCTCCCAATATATATGTATGGAGTGTAGTTGGCAACTTAAAAGAAAATTTGTGTTCCCAACAAGCTATGAGAAGGATGGTTTCACACACAGAATCTCTCAGAACTGAGCATGTGGAGAGACGTTCCTACATCTAGCACAATGTGAACGGGTTGCAGGAGAAACTTTTACTCTGGTTTCTCAGCCTGTTTCTTAGTGCCGGTTTGAAGTTCCTGCAGTTTTCACTGTAAAACAGAGTTGGAGATAGTACCTCCCCATATATATTATGGAGTGTAGTATGCAAAAGAAAAGAAAATTTTTGTTCCCAACAAGTTGGTGAAGGACTGCTTTCACACACACTTATGTCTCAGAACTCAGCAGGTGGACAGACGTTCGTTCATCTAGCACAAAGGAAACAGGTTGCTGGGGAAATTTTACTCTGGTTTCTCAGTCTGTTTCCTAGTGCCGGTTTGAAGAATCTGCAGTTTTCACTGTCAAATTATGTTGGAACTAGAACTTCCACATAAATATGTATGGAGGGCAGTTTGCAAATGAAAAGAAACTTTGTGTTCCCTACAAGCTAGGTGAAGGATGGTTTCACACACATTATCTCTCAGAACTGAGCATGTGTAGAGACGTTCCTACATCTAGCACAAAGGGAAAGCATTGCAGGAGAAACTTTTACTCTGTTTTCTCAGTCTGTTTCCAAGTGACGGTTTTAAGTTCTTGCAGTTTTCACTGTAAAACCGAGCTGGAGCTACTACTTCCCTTATAAATGTATGGAGTGTAGTTTGCAACTGAAAAGAAACTTTGTGTTCCCAACAAGCAAGGTGAAGTACGGCTTTCACACACTTATCTCTCAGAAATGAGCATGTGGAGAGGCGTTCCTACATCTAGCACAAAGGGAAAGGTTGCATGTGAAATTTTTGCACAGGTTTCTCAGTTTGTTTCCTAGTGCTGATTTTAAGTTCCTGCAGTTTTCAATGTAAAACCGAGTTGGAGCTATTACATCTTCATATATATGTATGGAGTGTAGTTTCCAACTATAAAGAAACATTGTGTACCCAACAAGGTAGGTGAAGTATGGCATTCACACACAGTTTTCTCTCAAAACTGAGCATGTGAAGAGACTTTCATTCATGTAGCACAAAGGGAACGTGTTGCAGGAGAAATTTTACTCTGGTTTCTCTATCTGTTTCCTAGTGCCGGTTTGAAGTTCCTGCAGTTTTCACTGAAAAACAGAGGTGGAGCTAGTACCTCCCCATATATATTTATGGAGTGTAGTTTGCAACTGAAAAGAAACTTTGTGTTCCCAACAAGCTATGTGAAGGACGACATTCACATACACTTATCTCTCAGAACTGAGCATGTGGAGAGACGTTCGTTCATCTAGCACAAATGGAAAGGGTGGCAGGAGAAAATTTTTCTCTGGTTTCTCATTCTATTTCCTAGTGCCGGATTGAAGTTCCTGCAGTTTTCACTGAAAAACCGTGTTGGAGATACTACCTACCCATATAAATATATGGAGTGTAGTTTGCATCTAAAATGATACTTTGTGTACCCTACAAGCTCAGTGAAGTTCGGCTTTCACACACACTTATCTCTCAGAACAGAGCATGGGCAGAGACGTTCGTTCATGTACCACAAAGGGAACGGGAGGCAGGAGAAATTTTATTCTGGATTCTCAGTCTTTTTCCTAGTGCCGTGATTAAGTTCCTGCAGATTTCATTGTAAAATCGAGTTGGAACTTCTATCTCCCAATATATATGTATGGAGTGTAGTTGGCAACTTAAAAGAAAATTTGTGTTCCCAACAAGCTATGAGAAGGATGGTTTCACACACAGAATCTCTCAGAACTGAGCATGTGGAGAGACGTTCCTACATCTAGCACAATGTGAACGGGTTGCAGGAGAAACTTTTACTCTGGTTTCTCAGCCTGTTTCTTAGTGCCGGTTTGAAGTTCCTGCAGTTTTCACTGTAAAACAGAGTTGGAGATAGTACCTCCCCATATATATTATGGAGTGTAGTATGCAAAAGAAAAGAAAATTTTTGTTCCCAACAAGTTGGTGAAGGACTGCTTTCACACACACTTATGTCTCAGAACTCAGCAGGTGGACAGACGTTCGTTCATCTAGCACAAAGGAAACAGGTTGCTGGGGAAATTTTACTCTGGTTTCTCAGTCTGTTTCCTAGTGCCGGTTTGAAGAATCTGCAGTTTTCACTGTCAAATTATGTTGGAACTAGAACTTCCACATAAATATGTATGGAGGGCAGTTTGCAAATGAAAAGAAACTTTGTGTTCCCTACAAGCTAGGTGAAGGATGGTTTCACACACATTATCTCTCAGAACTGAGCATGTGTAGAGACGTTCCTACATCTAGCACAAAGGGAAAGCATTGCAGGAGAAACTTTTACTCTGTTTTCACAGTCTGTTTCCAAGTGACGGTTTTAAGTTCTTGCAGTTTTCACTGTAAAACCGAGCTGGAGCTACTACTTCCCTTATAAATGTATGGAGTGTAGTTTGCAACTGAAAAGAAACTTTGTGTTCCCAACAAGCAAGGTGAAGTACGGCTTTCACACACTTATCTCTCAGAAATGAGCATGTGGAGAGGCGTTCCTACATCTAGCACAAAGGGAAAGGTTGCATGTGAAATTTTTGCACAGGTTTCTCAGTTTGTTTCCTAGTGCTGATTTTAAGTTCCTGCAGTTTTCAATGTAAAACCGAGTTGGAGCTATTACATCTTCATATATATGTATGGAGTGTAGTTTCCAACTATAAAGAAACATTGTGTACCCAACAAGGTAGGTGAAGTATGGCATTCACACACAGTTTTCTCTCAAAACTGAGCATGTGAAGAGACTTTCATTCATGTAGCACAAAGGGAACGTGTTGCAGGAGAAATTTTACTCTGGTTTCTCTATCTGTTTCCTAGTGCCGGTTTGAAGTTCCTGCAGTTTTCACTGAAAAACAGAGGTGGAGCTAGTACCTCCCCATATATATTTATGGAGTGTAGTTTGCAACTGAAAAGAAACTTTGAGTTCCCAACAAGCTATGTGAAGGACGACATTCACATACACTTATCTCTCAGAACTGAGCATGTGGAGAGACGTTCGTTCATCTAGCACAAATGGAAAGGGTGGCAGGAGAAAATTTTTCTCTGGTTTCTCATTCTATTTCCTAGTGCCGGATTGAAGTTCCTGCAGTTTTCACTGAAAAACCGTGTTGGAGATACTACCTACCCATATAAATATATGGAGTGTTGTTTGCATCTAAAATGATACTTTGTGTACCCTACAAGCTCAGTGAAGTTCGGCTTTCACACACACTTATCTCTCAGAACAGAGCATGGGCACAGACGTTCGTTCATGTACCACAAATGGAACGGGTGGCAGGAGAAATTTTATTCTGGATTCTCAGTCTTTTTCCTACTGCCGGGATTAAGTTCCTGCAGATTTCATTGTAAAATCGAGTTGGAATTTCTATCTCCCAATATATATGTATGGAGTGTAGTTGGCAACTTAAAAGAAAATTTGTGTTCCCAACAAGCTAGCAGAAGGACGGTTTCACACACAGAATCTCTCAGAACTGAGCATGTGGAGAGACGTTCCTACATCTAGCACAATGTGAACGGGTTGCAGGAGAAACTTTTACTCTGGAATCTCAGCCTGTTTCCTAGTGCCGGTTTGAAGTTCCTGCAGTTTTCACAGAAAAACAGAGTTGGAGATAGTACCTCCCCATATAAATTATGGAGTGTAGTATGCAAAAGAAAAGAAAATTTTTGTTCCCAACAAGTTGGTGAAGGACTGCTTTCACACACACTTATGTCTCAGAACTCAGCAGGTGGACAGACGTTCGTTCATCTAGCACAAAGGGAAAGGTTTGCTGGGGAAATTTTACTCTGGATACTCAGTCTTTTTTCTTGTGCCTGTTTGAAATTCCTGCAGTTTTCACTGTAAAACCGATTTGGATCTAGTACCTGCACATATATATGTATGGAGTGTAGTATATAACTGAAATGAAACTTTGTGTTCCTAACAAGCTAGGTGAAGGACAGCTTTCACACAAATTTATCTCTCAGAACTGAGCATGTGGAGAGAAGTTCGTTCAGCTAGAACAATGGGAAAAGTTTGCAAGAGAAACTTTTTCTCTGGTTTCTCAGTCTGTTTCCTAGTGCCGATTTAAGTTACTTCAGTTTTCCCTGTAAAACAGAGTTGGAGCTAGTACATCATCATATATATGTACGGAGTGTAGTTTGCAACTGAAAAGAAACTTTGTGTTCCAAACAAGATAGGTGAAGGAAGGCTTTCACACACACTTATCTCTCAGAAATGAGTATGTGGTGAGACGTTCGTACATTTAGCACAAAGGAAAAGGGTTGCAGGAGAAACATTTACTGTGGTTTCTCAGTCTGTTTCCTACTGCCGGTTTGAAGTTCCTGCAGTTTTCACTGTAAAACCGAGTTGGAGCTAGTACCTCCCCATATATATGTATGGGTGTAGTTTGCTACTGAAAAGTAACTTTGTGTTCCCAACAAGCTAGGTGAAGGACGGCTTTCACACACAGTTATCACTCTAAACTGAGCATGTGGACAAACATTCATTTATCTAGCAAAAAGGGAACTGGTTACTGGGGAAATTTTACTCTAGATTATCAGTCAGTTTACTAGTGCCGGTTAGAAGTTCCTGCAGTTTTCAGAGTAAAACCGAGCGGACCAAGTACCACCCCATATATATGTATGGAGTGTGTTTGTCAACTTAACAGAAACTTTGGGTTCCCAACAATCTAGGAGAAGTACGGTTTCACATACATTATCTCTCAGAAATGAGCATGTGGAGAGACGTTCCTACATCTAGCACAAAGGGAACGAGTTGAAGGTGAAACTTTTAATCTGGTTTCCCTGTCTGTTTCATAGTGCCGGTTTGAATTTCTTGCAGTTTTCAATGTAAAACCGAGTTGGAGATTGTACCAACACATATGTATGTATGGAGTGTAATTTGCAACTGAATCAAAACTTTGTCTTCCCAACAAGATAGGTGAAGGACGGCATTCACACACAATTGTCTCTCAGAACAGAGAATGTGGAGTGACGTTCGTTCATCTAGCACAAATGGAACGGGTTGCAGGTAAAATTTTACTCTGGTTTCTCAGTCTCATTCCTAGTGCCGGTTTGAAGCTCCTGCAGTTTTCACTGTAAAACCGATTTGGAGCTAGTACCTCCCCATATATATGTATGGAGTGTAGTTTGCAACTGAAAAGTAACTTTGTGTTCCCAACAAGCTATGTGAAGGACGACTTTCACACACACATATCTCTCAGAACTGAGCATGTGGTGAGACGTTCGTTGAACAAGCACAATGGGAAAGTGTTGCACGAGAAACTTTCCCTGTGGTTTCTCAGTCTGTTTCCTAGTGCCGTTTTGAAGAATCTGCAGTTTTCACTGTCAAATTATGTTGGAGCTAGTACTTACCCATATATATGTATGGAGTGCAGTTTGCAAATGAAAAGAAAATTTGTGTTCCCAATAACCTAGTTGAAGGACGGTTTCACACATATTACCTCTCAGAACTGAGCATGTGGGGAGTCATTCAATTCTCTAGCACAAACGGAACGGGTTTCAGGAGAAACTTTTACTCAGGTTTCTCAGTCTGTTTCCTATTGCCGGTTTGAAGGGCCTGCAATTTTCCCTGTAAAACAGATTTGGAGTTAGTACATCACCATATACATGTAGGGAGTGTAGTTTACAACTGAAAACAAACCTTGAGTTCCCAACAAGCTAGGTGAAGGACGGCTTTCACACACATTTATCTCTCAGAACTGGGCATGTGGAGAGACTTTCTTTCATCTAGCACAAAGGGAACGGGTTGCAGGAGAAACTTTTACTCTGGTTTCTCAGTCTGTTTCCTAGTGCCGGTTTGAAGTTCCTGCAGTTTCACTGTAAAACAGAGTTGGCGCTAGTACTTCCTCATATAATTTTATGGAGTGTAGTTTGCAACAGAAAACAAACTTTGTGTTCCCAACAAGTTGTTGAAGAATGGCTTTCACACACACTTATCTCTCAAAACTGAGCATGTTGTGAAACGTTCGTTTAGCTAGAACAATGGGAACGGTTTGCAGGAGAAACTTTTTCTCTGCTTTCTCAGTCTGTTTCCTAGTACCGATTAAAGTTACGGCAGTTTTCCTGTAAAACAGAGTTTGAGCTAGTACAACATCATATATATGTATGGAGTGTAGTTTGCAACAGAAAACAAACTTTGAGTTCCCAACAAGCTGGGTGAAGGACGGCTTTCACAACCAATTATCACTCAGAACTGAGCATGTGGAGAGACTTTCTTTCATCTAGCACAAAGGGAACGGATTATAGGAGAAATTTTTCTCTGGTTTCTCAGTCTGTTTCCTAGTGTCGGTTTGAAGTGCCTGCAATTTTCACTGTAAAACCGACTTGGAGTTACTACCTCACCATGTATATATACGGAGTGTAGTTTACACATGAAAACATACTTTGTGTTCCCAACAAGCTAGGTGAAGGACGGCTTTCACACACAAATATCTCTCAGAACTGAGCATCTGGACAGACGTTCGTTCATTTAGCACAAAGGGAACGTGTTGCATGAGACACTTTTACACTGGTTTCAAAGTCCGTTTCCTAGTTCCGGTAGGAGTTCCTGCAGATTTAATTGTAAAACCGAGTTGGAGCTAGTACCTCCCCATATATGTATGGGTGTAGTTTGCAACTGAAATGAAACTTTGTGTTCCCAAAAAGCTAGGTGAAGGACGGCATTCAAACACACTTATCTCTCAGAACTGAGCATGTGGAGAGACGTTCGTTCATCTAGCACAAATGGAAAGGGTGGCAGGAGAAAATTTTTCTCTGGTTTCTCATTCTATTTCCTAGTGCCGGATTGAAGTTCCTGCAGTTTTCACTGAAAAACCGTGTTGGAGATACTACCTACCCATATAAATATATGGAGTGTAGTTTGCATCTAAAATGATACTTTGTGTACCCTACAAGCTCAGTGAAGTTCGGCTTTCACACAAACTTATCTCTCAGAACAGAGCATGGACACAGACGTTCGTTCATGTACCACAAAGGGAACGGGTGGCAGGAGAAATTTTATTCTGGATTCTCAGTCTTTTTCCTAGTGCCGTGATTAAGTTCCTGCAGATTTCATTGTAAAACCGAGTTGGAACTTCTATCTCCCAATATATATGTATGGAGTGTAGTTGGCAACTTAAAAGAAAATATGTGTTCCCAACAAGCTAGGAGAAGGATGGTTTCACACACAGAATCTCTCAGAACTGAGCATGTGGAGAGACGTTCCTACATCTAGCACAATGTGAACGGGTTGCAGGAGAAACTTTTACTCTGGTTTCTCAGCCTGTTTCCTAGTGCCGGTTTGAAGTTCCTACAGTTTTCACTGTAAAACAGAGTTCGAGATAGTACCTCCCCATATAAATCATGGAGTATAGTATTCAAATAAAAGAAAATTTGTGTTCCCAACAAGTTGGTGAAGGACTGCTTTCACACACACTTATGTCTCAGAACTCAGCAGGTGGACAGACGTTCGTTCATCTAGCACAAAGGGAACAGGTTGCTGGGGAAATTTTACTCTGGTTTCTAAGTCTGTTTCCTAGTGCTGGTTTGAAGAATCTGCAGTTTTCACTGTCAAATTATTTTGGAACTAGAACTTCCCCATAAATATGTCTGGAGGGCAGTTTGCAAATGAAAAGAAACTTTGTGTTCCCAACAAGCTAGGTGAAGGATGGTTTCACACAAATTATCTCTCAGAACTGAGCATGTGTAGAGACGTTCCTACATCTAGCACAAAGGGAAAGTATTGCAGGAGAAACTTTTACTCCGGTTTCTCAGTCTGTTTCCTAGTGCCGTTTTGAAGTTCCTGCCGTTTTCACTGAAAAACAGAAGTGGAGCTAGTACCTCCCCATTTATATTTATGGAGTGTAGTTTGCAACTGAAAAGAAACTTTGTGTTCCCAACAAGCTATGTGAAGGACGACTTTCACACACACTTATCTCTCAGAACTGAGCATGTGGAGAGACGTTCGTTCATCTAGCACAAATGGAAAGGGTGGCAGGAGAAAATTTTTCTCTGGTTTCTCATTCTATTTCCTAGTGCCGGATTGAAGTTCCTGCAGTTTTCACTGAAAAACCGTGTTGGAGATACTACCTACCCATATAAATATATGGAGTGTAGTTTGCATCTAAAATGATACTTTGTGTACCCTACAAGCTAAGTGAATTTCGGCTTTCACACACACTTATCTCTCAGAACAGAGCATGGGCAGAGACGTTCGTTCATGTACCACAAATGGAACGGGTGGCAGGAGAAATTTTATTCTGGATACTCAGTCTTTTTCCTAGTGCCGTGATTAAGTTCCTGCAGATTTCATTGTAAAATCGAGTTGGAACTTCTATCTCCCAATATATATGTATGGAGTATAGTTGGCAACTTAAAAGAAAATTTGTGTTCCCAACAAGCTAGGAGAAGGATGGTTTCACACACAGAATCTCTCAGAACTGAGCATGTGGAGAGACGTTCCTACATCTAGCACAATGTGAACGGGTTGCAGGAGAAACTTTTACTCTGGTTTCTCAGCCTGTTTCCTAGTGCCGGTTTGAAGTTCCTACAGTTTTCACAGTAAAACAGAGTTGGAGATAGTACCTCCCCATATAAATTATGGAGTGTAGTATGCAAAAGAAAAGAAAATTTTTGTTCCCAACAAGTTGGTGAAGGACTGCTTTCACACACACTTATGTCTCAGAACTCAGCAGGTGGACAGACGTTCGTTCATCTAGCACAAAGGGAAAAGGTTGCTGGGGAAATTTTACTCTGGTTTCTCAGTCTGTTTCCTAGTGCTGGTTTGAAGAATCTGCAGTTTTCACTGTCAAATTATTTTGGAACTATAACTTCCCCATAAATATGTATGGGTGTAGTTTGCTACTGAAAAGTAACTTTGTGTTCCCAACAAGCTAGGTGAAGGACGGCTTTCACACACAGTTATCACTCTAAACTGAGCATGTGGACAAACATTCATTTATCTAGCAAAAAGGGAACTGGTTACTGGGGAAATTTTACTCTAGATTATCAGTCAGTTTACTAGTGCCGGTTAGAAGTTCCTACAGTTTTCAGTGTAAAACCGAGTTGGAGCTAGTACCTCCCCATATATATATATGGAATTCAGTTTGCAACAGAACAGAAACTTTGTGTTCCAAACAAGCTATGTTAAGGACGGCTTTCACACACATTATCTCTCAGAACTGAACATGAGGAGAGACGTTCATTCATGTAGCACAAAGGGATAGGGTTGCAGGAGAAAATTTTTCTCTGGTTTCTCAGCATGTTTCCTAGTGCCGGCTTGAAGTTCCTGCAGTTTTCAGTGTAAAACCGAGCGGACCAAGTACCACCCCATATATATGTGTGGAGTGTGTTTGTCAACTTAAAAGAAACTTTGTGTTCCCAACAAGCTAGGAGAAGGACGGTTTCACATACATTATCTCTCAGAAATGAGCATGTGGAGAGACGTTCCTACATCTAGCACAAAGGGAACGAGTTGAAGGTGAAACTTTTAATCTGGTTTCCCTGTCTGTTTCATAGTGCCGGTTTGAATTTCTTGCAGTTTTCAATGTAAAACCGAGTTGGAGATTGTACCAACACATATGTATGTATGGAGTGTAATTTGCAACTGAATCAAAATTTTGTCTTCCCAACAAGATAGGTGAAGAACGGCATTCACACACAATTGTCTCTCAGAACAGAGAATGTGGAGTGACTTTCGTTCATCTAGCACAAATGGAACGGGTTGCAGGAGAAATTTTACTCTGGTTTCTCTATCTGTTTCGTAGTGCTGGTTTGAAGTTTCTGCAGTTTTCACTGAAAAACCAAGGTGGAGCTGGTACCACCCCATATATATAAAAGGATTGTAGTTTGCAACTAAAAAGAAACGTTGTGTTCCAAAAAAGATTGGTGAAGGACAGCTTTCACACATTCTTATCTCTCAGAACTGAGCATGAGGAGAGACGTTCGTTCATCTAGCACAAAGGGAACAGGTTGCAGGAGAAATTTTACACTGGTTTCTCAGTCTTCATCCTGGTGCCGGTTTGAAGTTCGTGCAGTTTTCACAGTAAAACCGAGTTGGAGCTACTACCTCCCCATATAAAATTATGGAGTGTAGTTTGCAACAGAAAACAAACTTTGTGTTCACAACAAGCTATGTGAAAAACGGCTTTCACACACACTTATCTCTCAGAACTGAGCATGGGCACAAACGTTCGTTCATGTAGCACAAAAGGAACGGGTAGCAGGAGAAATTTTTACTCTGGTTTCTCAGTCTGTTTCCTAGTGCCGGTTTGAAGTTCCTGCAGATTTCATTGTAAAACAGTGTTGGAACTTCTATCTCCCAATATATATGTTGAGTGTATTTGGAAACTTAAAAGAAAATTTGTGTTCCCAACAAGCTAGTTGAAGGATGGCTTTCACAAACAATTATCTCTCAAAACTGAGCAAGTGGGAAGACGTTCGTTCATCTAGCACAAAGGGAAAGATTTGCTGGGGAAATTTTATTCTGGGTACTCAGTCTGTTTCCTAGTGCCAGTTTGAAGCTCCTGCAGTTTTCACTGTAAAACCAAGTTGGAGCTACTACCTCCCCATATATATGTATGGAGTGTAGTTTGCAACAGAATACAAACTTTGTGTTTCCAACAAGCTAGGTGAAGGACGGCTTTCACACACACTTATGTCTCCGAACTTAGCATGTGGACAGACGTTCGTTCATGTAGCACAAAGGGAACGGGTTGAAGGTGAAAATTTTAATTGGGATTCTCAGTATGTTTCATAGTGCCGGATTGAATTTCCTGCAGTTTTCACTGTAAAACCTAGTTGGAGATTGTACCACCCCATATGTATGTATGGAGTGTAATTTGCAACTGAATCAAAACTTTGTCTTCCCAACAAGATAGGTGAAGGACGGCATTCACACACAATTGTCTCTCAGAACAGAGAATGTGGAGTGACGTTCGTTCATCTAGCACAAATGGAACGGTTGCAGGTGAAATTTTACTCTGCATTCTCAGTCTGATTCCTAGTGCCGGTTTGAAGTTCCTGCAGTTTTCACTGTAAAACCGAGTTAGAGCCACTACCTCCCCATATATATATATGGAGTGTAATTTGCAACTGAAAAGTAACTCTGTGTTCCAAACAAGCTAGGTAAAAAACGGCTTTAACACACACTTATCTCTCAGAACAGAGAATGTGGTGAGACGTTCCTTCAACAAGCACAAAGGGAAAGTGTTTCAGGAGAAACTTTCACTCTGGTTTCTCAGTCTGTTTCCTAGTGCCGGTTTGAAGAATCTGCAGTTTTCACTGTCAAATTATGTTGGAGCTAGTAATTCCCCATATATATGTATGGAGTGCAGTTTACAAATGAAAAGAAAATTTGTGTTCCCAACAAGCTACTTGAAGGACGGTTTCACACACATTATCTCTCAGAACTGAGCATGTGGGGAGTTGTTCGATTCTCTAGCACAAACGGAACGTGTTGCAGGAGAAACTATTACTCTGGTTTCTCAGTCTGTTTCCTAGTGCCGGTTTGAAGTGCCTGCAATTTTCACTGTAAAACCGAGTTGGAATTAGTACCTCACAATGTATATGTACGGAGGGTAGTTTGCACATGAAAACAAACTTTGTGTTCCCGACAAGCTAGGTGAAGGACTGCATTCACACACATTTATCTCTCAGAACTTAGCATGTGGAGAGTCTTTCTTTCATCTAGCACAAAGGGAGCGGGTTGATGGAGAAAATTTTACTCTGGTTTATCAGACTGTTTCCTAGTGCCGGTTTGAACTTCCTGCAGTTTTCACTGTAAAACCGAGTTGGAGCTTGTAACTCCCCGTACATATGTATGGAGTGTAGTTTGCAACAGAAAACAAACTTTGAGTTCCCAACAAGCTGGTTGAAGAACGGCTTTCACACCCAATTATCTCTCAGAACTGAGCATGTGGAGAGACTTCGTTCATCTTGCACAAAGGGAACGGATTATAGGAGAAATTTTTACTCTGGTTTCTCAGTCTGTTTCCTAGTGCTGGTTTGAAGTGCCTGCAATTTTCACTGTAAAACCGAGTTGGAGTTACTACCTCACCATGTATATGTAAGGAGTGTAGTTTGCACCTGAAAACAAACTTTGTGTTCCCAACAAGCTAGGTGAAGGACGGCTTTCACACACACTTATCTCTCAGAACTGAGCATGTGGACAGACGTTCGTTCATTTAGCACAAAGGGATAGGGTTGCATGAGAAACTTTTACTCCGGTTTATAAGTCCGTTTCCTAGTACCGGATAGAGTTCCTGCAGATTTAATTGTAAAATCGATTTGGAGCTACTACCAACGAATATAGATGTATGGACTGTATTTGGCAACTGAAAAGAAACTTTGCGTTCCCAACAAGCTAGGTGAAGGACGGCTTTCAGACACACTTCTCACTCAGAACTGAGCATGTGGACAGACGTTCGTTCATTTACCACAAAGGGAACGGTTTGCTGGGGAAATTTTACTCTGGTTTCTCAGACTGTTTCCTAGTACCGGTTTGAAATTCCAGCAGTTTTCACTGTAAAAACGAGTTGGAGCTAGTACCTTCCCTTATATATGTATGGAGTGTAATTAGCAACTGAAATGTAACTTTGTGTTCCCAACAAGCAGGGTGAAGTACGGCTTTCACACACACTTATCTCTCAGAAATGAGCATGTGGAGACACGTTCGTTCATCTAGCTAAAAGGGAACGGGTTGCAGGAGAAACTTTTACACAGGTTTCTCAGTTTGTTTCTTAGTGCCAGTTTAAGTTACTGCAGTTTACACTGTAAAACCGAGTTGGAGCTAGTACATCTTCATATATATGTATAGAGTGTGGTTTCAATCTGTAAAAAAACTTTGTGTTCCCAACAAGCTAGGTAAAGTACGGCATTCACACACAGTTTTCTTTCAAAACTGAGCATGTGAAGAGACGTTCTTTCATGTAGCATAATGGGAACTTGTTGCCGGAGAAATTTTACTCGGGTTTCTCTATCTGTTTCCTAGTGCCGGTTTGAAGTTCCTGCAGTTTTCACTGAAAAACCGAGGTGGAGCTGGTACCATCCCATATATATAAAGTAGAGTAGATTGCAGCTAAAAAGAAACGTTGTGTTCCAAACAAGATAGGTGAAGGACAGCTTTCACACACTCTTATCTCTCAGAACTGGGCATCAGGAGAGACTTTCCTTCATCTATAACAAAGGGAACGGGTTGCAGGAGAAATTTTACACTGGTTTCTCAGTCTTCATTCTGGTGCCGGTTTGAAGTTCCTGCAGTTTTCACTGTAAAACCGAGTTGGAGCTTGTACCTACCCATATATATGTATGGAGTGTAGTTTGCAACTGAAAAGAAACATTGTTTTCCCAACAAGCTATGTGAAGGACAACTTTCACACACACTTATCTCTCAGAACTTAGCATGTAGAGTGATTTTCGTTCATCTAGCACAAATGGAAGTGGTTGCAGGAGAAACTTTACTTCTGGGTTCTCAGGTTGTTTCCTAGTGCCGTTTTGAAGAATCTGCAGTTTTCACTGTCAAATTACGTTGGAGCTACTACTTCCCCTTATAAATGTAGGGAGTGTAGTTTCCAACTGAAACGAAACTTTGTGTTCCCTACAAGCTAGGTGAAAAACGGCTTTCACACACACTTATCTCTCAGAACTGAGCATGGGCACAGACGTTCGTTCATGTAGCACAAACTGAACGGGTAGCAGGAAAAATTTTTACTCTGGTTTCTTAGTCTGTTTCCTAGTTCCAGTTTGAAGTTCCTGCAGATTCATTGTAACACCGTGTTGGAACTTCTATCTCCCAATATATATGTATGTAGTGTAGTTGGCAACTTAAAAGAAAATTTGTGTTGCAAACAAGCTAGTGAAGGTTGGCTTTCACACACATTTATCTCTCAAAACTGAGCAAGTGGGAAGACGTTCGTTCATCTAGCACAAAGGGAAAGGTTTGCTGGGGAAATTTTACTCTGGGTACTCAGTCTGTTTCCTAGTGCCGGTTTGAGTTTCCTGCAGTTTTCACTGTAAAACCGAGTTAGAGTTAGTAACTCCCCATATAACTTTATGGAGTGTAGTTTGCTACAGAAAACAAACTCTGTGTTCCCAACAAGATAGGTGAAGGACGGCTTTCACACACACTTATGTCTCAGAATTTAGCATGTGGACAGACGTTCGTTCATATATCACAAAGGGAACGGGTTGAAGGTGAAATTTTTAATCTGGTTTCTTTGTCTGTTTCATAGTGCCGGTTAGAATTTTCTGCAGTTTTCACTGTAAAACCGAGTTGGAGATTGTACCAACCCATATGTATGTATGGAGTGTAATTTGCAACTGAATCAAAACTTTGTCTTCCCAACAAGATAGGTTAAGGACGGCATTCACACCCAATTGTCTCTCAGAACAGAGAATGTGGAGTGACGTTCGTTCATCTAGCACAAATGGAACGGGTTGCAGGTGAAATTTTACTCTGGATTCTCAGTCTGATTCCTAGTGCCGGTTTGAAGTTCCTGCAGTTTTCACTGTAAAACCGAGTTGGAGCTAGTACCTCCCCTTATATATGTATGGAGTGTAGTTTGCAACTAAAAGTAACTTTGTGTTCCAAACAAACTAAGTGAAAAACGGTTTTCACACACACATATCTCTCAGAACTGAGCATGTGCAGAGACGTTAGTTCAACAAGCAAAATTGGAACGTGTTCCAGGAGAAACTTTCACTCTGGTTTCTCAGTCTGTTTCCTAGGGCCGGTTTGAAGAATCTGCAGTTTTCACTGTCAAGCTATTTTGGAGCTAGTATTTCCCCATATATATGTATGGAGTGCAGTTTGCAAATGGAAAGAAAATTTGTGTTCACAACAAGCTAGTTGAAAGACGGTTTCAAAAACATTATCTCTCAGAACTGAGCATGAGGGGAGTCGTTCGATTCTCTAGCACAAACGGAAAGGGTTGCAGGAGAAACTTTTACTCTGGTTTCTCAGTCTGTTTCCTATTGCCTGTTTGAAGTTCCTGCATTTTTCACTGTAAAACAGAGTTGGAGCTTGTAAATCCCCGTACATATGTATGGAGTGTAGTTTGCAACAGAAAACAAAATTTGAGTTCCCAACAAGCTGGGTGAAGGCGGCTTTCACACCCAATTATCTCTCAGAACGGAGCATGTGGAGAGACTTCGTTCATCTGGCACAAATGGAACGGATTATAGTAGAAACTTTTACTCTAGTTTCTCAGTCTGTTTCCTAGTGCCGGTTTGAAGTTCCTGCAGATTTCATTGTAAAACCGAGTTGGAGTTAGTACCTCACCATATATATGTACGGAGAGTAGTTTGCACCTGAAAACAAACTTTGTGTTCCCAACAAGCTAGGTGAAGGACGGCTTTCACACACTCTTATCTCTCAGAACTGAACATGTGGACAGACGTTCGTTCATTTAGCACAAAGGGAATGGTTTGCATGAGAAAATATTACTCTGGTTTCTAACTCCGTTTCCTAGTTCCGGTTGGAGTTCCTGCAGATTTAATTATAAAACCGAGTTGGAGCTACTACATACCAATATAGATGCATGGATTGTAGTTGGCAACCTAAAAGAAACTTTGCATTCCCAACAAGCTATGTGAAGGACGGCTTTCAGACACAATTCTCACTCAGAACTGAGCATGTGGACAGACATTCGTTCATTTACCACATAGGGAACGGTTTGCTGGGGAAATTTTACTCTGGTTTCTCAGACTGTTTCCTAGTACCGGTTTGAAATTCCAGCAGTTTTCACTGTAAAACCGAGTTGGAGCTAGTACATCTTCATATATATGTATGGAGTGTAGTTTCAAACTGTAAAAAATCTTTGTGTTACAAACAAGCTAGGTAAAGGACGGCATTCACACACACTTTTCTCTCAAAACTGAGCATGTGAAGAGACGTTCTTTCATGTAGCACAAAGGGAACGTGTTGCAGGAGAAATTTTAATCTGGTTTCTCTATCTGTTTCCTAGTGCAGGTTTGAAGTTCCTGCAGTTTTCACTGAAAAAACGAGGTGGAGTTGGTACCACCCCATATATATAAAAGGAGTGTAGTTTGCAACTAAAAAGAAACGTTGTGTTCCAAACAAGATAGGTGAAGGACAGCTTTCACACACTCTTATCTCTCAGAACTGAGCATGAGGAGAGACCTTCGTTCATCTAGCACAAAGGGAATGGGTTGCAGGAAAAATTTTACACTGGTTTCTCAGTCTTCATCCTGGTGCCGGTTTGAAGTTACTGCAGTTTTCACTGTAAAACCGAGTTGGAGCTTGTAGCTACCCATATATAAGTACGGAGTGTAGTTTGCAACTGAAAAGAAACATTGTTTTCCCAACAAGCTATGTGAAAGACGACTTTCACACACACTTATCTCTCAGAACTGAGTATGTGGAGAGACGTTCGTTCATCTAGCAAAAATGGAAGTGGTTGCAGAAGAAACTTTCCCTCTGGGTTCTCGGTCTGTTTCCTAGTGCCGTTTTGAAGAATCTACTGTTTTCACTGTCAAATTATGTTGGAGCTACTACTTCCCCTTATAAATGTATGGAGTGTAGTTTGCAACTGAAACGAAACTTTGTGTTCCCTACAAGTTAGTTGAAAAACGGCTTTCACACACACTTATCTCTCAGAACTGAGCATGGGCACAGACGTTCGTTCATGTAGCACAAACGGAACGGGTAGCAGGAGAAACTTTTACTCTGGTTTCCCAGTCTGTTTCTAGTGCCGGTATGAAGTTCCTGCAGATTTCATTGTAAAACCGAGTTGGAACTTCTATCTCCCAATATATATGTATGGATTGAAGTTGGCAACTTAAAAGAAAATTTGTGTTCCCAACAAGCTAGTGAAGGTTGGCTTTCACACACATTTATCTCTCACAACTGAGCAAGTGGGAAGACGTTCGTTCATCTAGCACAAAGGGAAAGGTTTGCTGGGAAAGTTTTACTCTGGGTACTCAGTCTGTTTCCTAGTGCCGGTTTGAAGTTCCTGCAGTTTTCACTGTAAAACCGAGTTGGAGCTAGTACCTCCCCATATAACTTTATGGAGTGTAGTTTGCAACAGAAAACAAACTTTGTGTTCCCAACAGGCTAGGTGAAGGACGGCTTTCACACACAATTATGTCTCAGAATTTAGCATGTGGACAGACGTTCGTTCATCTATCACAAAGGGAACGGGTTGAAGGTGAAACTTTTAATCTGGTTTATCAGTCTGTTTCATAGTGCCGGTTAGAATTTCCTGCAGTTTTCACTGTAAAACCGAGTTGGAGATTGTACCACACCATATGTATGTATGGAGTGTAATTAGCAACTGAATCAAAACTTTGTCTTCCCAACCAGATAGGTGAAGGACGGCATTCACACCCAATTGTCTATCAGAACAGAGAATGTGGAGTGACGTTCGTTCATCTAGCACAAAGGGAACGAGTTGCTGGGGAAATTTTACTCTGGTTTCTCAGTCTGTTTCCTAGTGCCGGTTTGAAGTTCCAGCAGTTTTCACTGTAAAACCGAGTTGGAGCTAGTACATCTTCATATATATGTATGGAGTGTAGTTTCAAACTGTAAAAAAACTTTGTGTTACAAACAAGCTAGGTAAAGGACGGCATTCACACACACTTTTCTCTCAAAACTGAGCATGTGAAGAGACGTTCTTTCATGTAGCACAAAGGGAACGTGTTGCAGGAGAAATTTTACTCTGGTTTCTCTATCTGTTTCCTAGTGCAGGTTTGAAGTTCCTGCAGTTTTCACTGAAAAAACGAGGTGGAGTTGGTACCACCCCATATATATAAAAGGAGTGTAGTTTGCAACTAAAAAGAAACGTTGTGTTCCAAACAAGATAGGTGAAGGACAGCTTTCACACACTCTTATCTCTCAGAACTGAGCATGAGGAGAGACCTTCGTTCATCTAGCACAAAGGGAATGGGTTGCAGGAAAAATTTTACACTGGTTTCTCAGTCTTCATCCTGGTGCCGGTTTGAAGTTACTGCAGTTTTCACTGTAAAACCGAGTTGGAGCTTGTAGCTACCCATATATAAGTACGGAGTGTAGTTTGCAACTGAAAAGAAACATTGTTTTCCCAACAAGCTATGTGAAAGACGACTTTCACACACACTTATCTCTCAGAACTGAGTATGTGGAGAGACGTTCGTTCATCTAGCAAAAATGGAAGTGGTTGCAGAAGAAACTTTCCCTCTGGGTTCTCAGTCTGTTTCCTAGTGCCGTTTTGAAGAATCTACAGTTTTCACTGTCAAATTATGTTGGAGCTACTACTTCCCCTTATAAATGTATGGAGTGTAGTTTGCAACTGAAACGAAACTTTGTGTTCCCTACAAGTTAGTTGAAAAACGGCTTTCACACACACTTATCTCTCAGAACTGAGCATGGGCACAGACGTTCGTTCATGTAGCACAAACGGAACGGGTAGCAGGAGAAACTTTTACTCTGGTTTCCCAGTCTGTTTCTAGTGCCGGTATGAAGTTCCTGCAGATTTCATTGTAAAACCGAGTTGGAACTTCTATCTCCCAATATATATGTATGGATTGAAGTTGGCAACTTAAAAGAAAATTTGTGTTCCCAACAAGCTAGTGAAGGTTGGCTTTCACACACATTTATCTCTCACAACTGAGCAAGTGGGAAGACGTTCGTTCATCTAGCACAAAGGGAAAGGTTTGCTGGGAAAGTTTTACTCTGGGTACTCAGTCTGTTTCCTAGTGCCAGTTTGAAGTTCCTGCAGTTTTCACTGTAAAACCGAGTTGGAGCTAGTACCTCCCCATATAACTTTATGGAGTGTAGTTTGCAACAGAAAACAAACTTTGTGTTCCCAACAGGCTAGGTGAAGGACGGCTTTCACACACAATTATGTCTCAGAATTTAGCATGTGGACAGACGTTCGTTCATCTATCACAAAGGGAACGGGTTGAAGGTGAAACTTTTAATCTGGTTTATCAGTCTGTTTCATAGTGCCGGTTAGAATTTCCTGCAGTTTTCACTGTAAAACCGAGTTGGAGATTGTACCACACCATATGTATGTATGGAGTGTAATTAGCAACTGAATCAAAACTTTGTCTTCCCAACCAGATAGGTGAAGGACGGCATTCACACCCAATTGTCTATCAGAACAGAGAATGTGGAGTGACGTTCGTTCATCTAGCACAAAGGGAACGAGTTGCTGGGGAAATTTTACTCTGGTTTCTCAGTCTGTTTCCTAGTGCCGGTTTGAAGTTCCAGCAGTTTTCACTGTAAAACCGAGTTGGAGGTTGTAACTCCCCGTACATATGTATGGAGTGTTGTTTGCAACTGAAAACAAACTTTGTGTTCCCAATAAGCAAGGTGAAGGACGGCTTTCACAGCCAATTATCTCAGAACTGAGCATGTGTAGAGACTTCGTTCATCAAGCAAAAATGGAACGGTTGCAGGTGAAATTTTACTCTGGTTTCTCAGTATGATTCCTAGTGCCGGTTTCAAGTTCCTGCAGTTTTCACTGTAAAACCGAGTTGGAGCCACTACCTCCCCATGTATATATATGGAGTGTAATTTGCAACTGAAAAGTAACTCTGTGTTCCAAACAAGCTAGTTGAAAAACGGCTTTCACACACACTTATCTCTCAGAACTGAGCATGTGGTGAGACGTTCGTTCAACAAGCACAAAGGGAAAGTGTTGCAGGAGAAACTTTCACTCTGGTATCTCAGTCTGTTTCCTAGTGCCGGTTTGAAGAATCTGCAGTTTTCACTGTCAAATTATGTTGGAGCTAGTAATTCCCCGTATAAATGTATGGAGGGCAGTTTACAAATGAATAGAAAATTTGTGTTCCCAACAAGGTAGTTGAAGGACGGTTTCAAAAAATTATCTCTCAGAACTGAGCATGTGGGGTGTTGTTCGATTCTCTAGCACAAACGGAACGGGTTGAAGGAGAAACTTTTACTCTGGATTCTCAGTCTGTTTCCTAGTGCCGGTTTGAAGTTCCTGCAGATTTCATTGTAAAACCGAGTTGGAACTTCTATCTCCCAATATATATGTATGGAGTGTAGTTGGCAACTTAAAAGAAAATTTGTGTTCCCAACAAGCTAGTTGAAGCATGGCTTTCACACACACTTATATCTCAGAACGGAGCAAGTGAAAACACGTTCGTTCATCTAGCACAAAGGGAAAGTTTTGCTGGGGAAATTTTACTTTGTGTACTCAGTCTATTTCCTAGTGCCGGTTTGAAGTTCCTGCAGTTTTCACTGTAAAACCGATTTGGAACTAGTACCTCCCCATATATATGTATGGAGTGTAGTATGCAACTGAAAAGTAACTTTGTGTTCCCAACAAGCTAGGTAAAAATGGCTTTAACACACACCTATTTCTCAGAACTGAACATGTGGTGAAACGTTCGTTCAGCTTGAAAAATGTGAACGGTTTGCAGGAGAAAGATTTTCTCTGGTTTCTCAGTCTGTTTCCTAGTGCCGATTTAAGTTACTGCAGTTTTCACAGTAAAACAGAGTTGGAGCTAGTACAACATCATATATATGTTTGGAGTGTAGTTTGCACCTGAAAAGAAACAATGTGTTCCCAACAAGATAGGTGAAGGCCGGCTTTCACACACATTTATCTCTCAGAAATGAGCATGTGGTGAGACGTTCGTACATTTAGCACAAAGGAAAAGGGTTGCAGGAGAAACATTTACTCTGGTTTCTCAGTCTGTTTCCTAATGCCGGTTTGAAGTTCCTGCAGTATTCACTCAAAAACAGAGTAAGATATAGTTCCTCCCCATATATATTTATGGAGTGTAGTTTGCAATTGAAAAGTAACTTTTTGTTGCAAACAAGCTAGGTGAAAAACGGCTTTCACACACATATATCTCTCAGAACTGAGCATGTGGTGAGACGTTCGTTCACAAGCACAATGGGAAAGTGTTGCAGGAGAAACTTTCGCTCGGGTTTCTCAGTCTGTTTCCTAGTGCCGGTTTGAAGAATCTGCAGTTTTCACTGTGAAATTATGTTGGAGCTAGTAATTCCCCATACATTTGTATGGAGTGCAGTTTGCAAATGAAAAGAAAAATTGTGTTCCCAACAAGCTAGTTGAAGGACGGTTTCACACACATTATCTCTCAGAACTGAGCATGTGGGGAGTTGTTCGATTCCCTAGCACAAACGGAACGGGTTTCAGGAGAAACTTTTACTCTGGTTTCTCAGTCTGTTTCCTAGTGCTGGTTTGAAGGGCCTGCAATTTTCACTGTAAAATCGAGTTGGAGTTAGTACCTCACTATGTATATGTACGGAGTGTAGTTTGCACCTGAAAACAAACTTTGTGTTCCCAACAAGCTAGGTGAAGGTCTGCATTCACACACATTTATCTCTCAGAACTGAGCATGTGGAGAGTCTTTCTTTCATCTAGCACAAATGGAACGGGTTGATGGGGAAATTTTTACTCTGTTTTCTCAGTCTGTTTCCTAGTGCCGGTTTGAATTTCCTGCATTTTTCACTGTAAAACTGAGTTGGAGATTGTAACTCCCCGTACATATGTATGGAGTGTAGTTTGCTACAGAAAACAAACTTTGAGTTCCCAACAAGCTGTGTGAATGATGGCTTTCACACCCAATTATCTCTCAGAACTGAGCATGTGGAGAGACTTCATTCATCTGGCACAAAGGTAACGGGTTGATGGGGAAATTTTTACTCTGGTTTCTCAGTCTGTTTCCTAGTGCCGGTTTGAAGTGCCTGCAATTATCACTATAAAACCGAGTTGGAGTTAGTACCTGACCATGTATATGTACGGAGTGTAGTTTGCACCTGAAAACAAACTTTGTGTTCCCAACAAGCTATGTGAAGGACGGCTTTCACACACACTTCTCTCTCAGAACTGAGCATGTGGACAGACGTTCGTTCATTTAGCACAAAGGGAACGGGTTGCATGAGAAACTTTTACTCTGGTTTCTTAGTTCGTTTCCTAGTTCCGGTTGGAGTTCCTGCAGATTTAATTGTAAAACCGAGTTGGAGCTACTACCTACCAATATAGATGTATGGATTGTATTTGGCAACTGAAAAGAAACTTTGCGTTCCCAACAAGCTAGGTGAAGGGCGGCTTTCAGACACACTTCTCACTCAGAACTGAGCATGTGGACAGACGTTCTTTCATTTAGCACAAAGGGAATGGTTTGCTGGGGAAATTTTACTTTGTGTACTCAGTCTATTTCCTAGTGCCGGTTTGAAGTTCCTGCAGTTTTCACTGTAAAACCGATTTGGAACTAGTACCTCCCCATATATATGTATGGAGTGTAGTATGCAACTGAAAAGTAACTTTGTGTTCCCAACAAGCTAGGTAAAAATGGCTTTAACACACACCTATTTCTCAGAACTGAACATGTGGTGAAACGTTCGTTCAGCTTGAAAATGTGAACGGTTTGCAGGAGAAAGATTTTCTCTGGTTTCTCAGTCTGTTTCCTAGTGCCGATTTAAGTTACTGCAGTTTTCACAGTAAAACAGAGTTGGAGCTAGTACAACATCATATATATGTTTGGAGTGTAGTTTGCACCTGAAAAGAAACAATGTGTTCCCAACAAGATAGGTGAAGGCCGGCTTTCACACACATTTATCTCTCAGAAATGAGCATGTGGTGAGACGTTCGTACATTTAGCACAAAGGAAAAGGGTTGCAGGAGAAACATTTACTCTGGTTTCTCAGTCTGTTTCCTAATGCCGGTTTGAAGTTCCTGCAGTATTCACTCAAAAACAGAGTAAGATATAGTTCCTCCCCATATATATTTATGGAGTGTAGTTTGCAATTGAAAAGTAACTTTTTGTTGCAAACAAGCTAGGTGAAAAAACGGCTTTCACACACATATATCTCTCAGAACTGAGCATGTGGTGAGACGTTCGTTCACAAGCACAATGGGAAAGTGTTGCAGGAGAAACTTTCGCTCGGGTTTCTCAGTCTGTTTCCTAGTGCCGGTTTGAAGAATCTGCAGTTTTCACTGTGAAATTATGTTGGAGCTAGTAATTCCCCATACATTTGTATGGAGTGCAGTTTGCAAATGAAAAGAAAAATTGTGTTCCCAACAAGCTAGTTGAAGGACGGTTTCACACACATTATCTCTCAGAACTGAGCATGTGGGGAGTTGTTCGATTCCCTAGCACAAACGGAACGGGTTTCAGGAGAAACTTTTACTCTGGTTTCTCAGTCTGTTCCTAGTGCTGGTTTGAAGGGCCTGCAATTTTCACTGTAAAATCGAGTTGGAGTTAGTACCTCACTATGTATATGTACGGAGTGTAGTTTGCACCTGAAAACAAACTTTGTGTTCCCAACAAGCTAGGTGAAGGTCTGCATTCACACACATTTATCTCTCAGAACTGAGCATGTGGAGAGTCTTTCTTTCATCTAGCACAAATGGAACGGGTTGATGGGGAAATTTTTACTCTGTTTTCTCAGTCTGTTTCCTAGTGCCGGTTTGAATTTCCTGCATTTTTCACTGTAAAACTGAGTTGGAGATTGTAACTCCCCGTACATATGTATGGAGTGTAGTTTGCTACAGAAAACAAACTTTGAGTTCCCAACAAGCTGTGTGAATGATGGCTTTCACACCCAATTATCTCTCAGAACTGAGCATGTGGAGAGACTTCATTCATCTGGCACAAAGGTAACGGGTTGATGGGGAAATTTTTACTCTGGTTTCTCAGTCTGTTTCCTAGTGCCGGTTTGAAGTGCCTGCAATTATCACTATAAAACCGAGTTGGAGTTAGTACCTGACCATGTATATGTACGGAGTGTAGTTTGCACCTGAAAACAAACTTTGTGTTCCCAACAAGCTATGTGAAGGACGGCTTTCACACACACTTCTCTCTCAGAACTGAGCATGTGGACAGACGTTCGTTCATTTAGCACAAAGGGAACGGGTTGCATGAGAAACTTTTACTCTGGTTTCTTAGTTCGTTTCCTAGTTCCGGTTGGAGTTCCTGCAGATTTAATTGTAAAACCGAGTTGGAGCTACTACCTACCAATATAGATGTATGGATTGTATTTGGCAACTGAAAGAAACTTTGCGTTCCCAACAAGCTAGGTGAAGGGCGGCTTTCAGACACACTTCTCACTCAGAACTGAGCATGTGGACAGACGTTCTTTCATTTAGCACAAAGGGAATGGTTTGCTGGGGAAATTTTACCCTGGTTTCTCAGACTGTTTCCTAGTACCGGTTTGAAATTCCAGCAGTTTTCACTGTAAAAACGAGTTGGAGCTAGTACCTTCCCTTATATATGTATGGAGTGTAATTAGCAACTGAAATGTAACTTTGTGTTCCCAACAAGCATGGTGAAGTACGGCTTTCACACACACTTATCTCTCAGAAATGAGCATGTGGAGAGACGTTCGTTCATCTAGCTAAAATGGAACGGGTTGCAGGAGAAACTTTTACACAGGTTTCTCAGTTTGTTTCTTAGTGCCGGTTTAAGTTACTGCAGTTTACACTGTAAAATCGAGTTGGAGCTACTACATCTTCATATATATGTATGGAGTGTAGTTTCAAACTGTAAAAATCTGTGTTCCAAACAAGCTAGGTAAAGTACGGCATTCACACACAGTTTTCTCTCAAAACTGAGCATGTGAAGAGACGTTCTTTCATGTAGCACAAAGGGAACTTTTTGCAGGAGAAATTTTACCCTGGATTTTCTCTGTTTCATAGTGCCGGTATGCAGTTCCTGCAGATTTCATTGTAAAACCGAGTTTGAGCTTCTACATTCCAATATAAATATATTGATTTTAGTTAGCAACTGAAAAGGAAATATGTATTCCCAACAAGCTAGGAGAAGTACGGATTCACACACAATATCTCTCAGAACTGAGCATGTGGAGAGACGTTCCTACACCTAGCACAAAGGGAATAGGTTGCAGGAGAAAACTTTACTCAGGTTTCTCAGTAAGTTTCCTAGTGCTGGTTTGAATTTCCAGCAGTTTTCAATGTAAAACGGTGTTGGAGCTAGTATCTAACAAATATATATGTATGGAATGTAGTTTGCAACTGAAGTGAAACTATGTGTTCCAAGTAAGCTAGGTGAAGGGCGGCTTTCACACACATTAAACAGTCAGAACTGAGATGTGGAGTGACGTTCGTTCATCTAGCACAAAAGAACGGGCTGCAGGTGAAATTTTACTCTAGTATCTCAGTCTGATTCCTAGTGCCGGTTTCAAGTTCCAGCAGTTTTCACTGTAAAACCGAGTTGGAGCTAGTACCCTTCCCCATATATATGTATGGAGTGTAGTATGCAACTGAAAAGTAATTTTGTGTTCCCAACAAGCTAGGTGAAAATGGCTTTCACACACACATATCTCTCAGAACTGAGCATGTGGTGAAACGTTCGTTCAGCTAGAATAATGTGAACGCTTTGCAGGAGAAACTTCTTCTCTCCTGTCTCAGTCTGTTTCCTAGTGCCGATTTAAGTTACTGCAGTTTTCCCTGTAAAACCGAGTTGGAGCTAGTACAACATCATATATATGTATGGAGTGTAGTTTGCAACTGAAAAGAAACTTTGTGTTCCCAACAAGATAGGTGAAGGCCGGCTTTCACACACACTTATCTCTCAGAAATGAGCATGTGGTGAGACGTTCGTACATTTAGCACAAAGGAAAAGGGTTGCAGGAGAAACATTTACTCTGGTTTCTCAGTCTGTTTCCTACTGCCGGTTTGAAGTTCCGGCAGTTTTCACTGTAAATCCGAGTTGGAGCTGGTGCCTCCCCATATATATGTAAGAGTGTAGTTTGCTACTGAAAAGTACCTTTGTATTCCCAACAAGCTAGGTGAAGGGCGGCTTTCACACACAATTATCACTCTAAACAGAGCATGTGGACAAACATTCATTCATCTAGAAAAAAGGGAACGAATTACAGGGGAAATTTTACTCTGGATTCTCAGTCAGTTTCCTAGTGCCGGTGAGAAGTTCCAGCATTTTTCAGTGTAAAACCGAGTTGGAGCTAGTACCTCCCCATATATATATCTGGAGTATAGTTTGCAACAGAAAACAAACTTTGTGTTCCCAACAAGCTATGTGGAGGACGGCTTTCACACACACTTATTTCTCAGAACTGAGCATGTGGAGAGACTTACGTTCATCAAGCACAAAGGGAACGGATTGAAGGTGAAACTATTACTCAGGTTTCTCAGTCTGTTTCCTGGTGCTGGTTTGAAGTTCCTGCAGATTTAATTGTAAAACTGAGTTGGAGCTTCTACCACTAAATATATATGTATGGAGTGTAGTTTGCAACAGAAAACAAAACTTTGAGTTCCCAACAAGCTGGGTGAAGGACGGCTTTCACACCCAGTTATATCTCAGAACTGAGCATGTGGAGAGACTTCGTTCATCTGGCACAAAGGGAACGGATTATAGGAGAAATTTTTACTCTGGTTTCTCAGTCTGTTTCCTAATGCCGGTTTTAAATGCCTGCAATTTTCACTGTAAAATCCAGTTGGAATTAATACCTCACCATGTATATGTACGGAGTGTAGTTTGCACCTGAAAACAAACTTTGTGTTCCCAACAAGCTAGGTGAAGGACGGCTTTCACACCACACTTATCTCTCAGAACTGAGCATGTGGACAGACGTTCGTTCATTTAGCACAAAGGGAACGGGTTGCATGAGAAACTTTTACTCTGGTTTCCAAGTCCGTTTCCTAGTTCCGGTTGGAGTTCCTGCAGATTTAATTGTAAAACCGAGTTGGAGCTACTACCTACCAATATAGATGTATGGATTGTAGTTGGCAACTGAAAAGAAACTTTGCGTTCCCAACAAGCTAGGTGAAGGATGGCTTCCAGACACAATTCTCACTCAGAACTGAGCATGTGGACAGACGTTCGTTCATTACCACAAAGGGAACGGTTTGATGGGGAAATTTTACTCTGCTTTCTCAGACTGTTTCCTAGTACCGGTTTGAAATTCCAGCAGTTTTCACTGTAAAAAAGAGTTGGAGCTAGTACCTTCCCTTATATATGTATGGAGTGTAATTAGCAACTGAAATGTAACTTTGTGTTCCCAACAAGCAGGGTGAAGTAAGGCATTCACACACACTTATCTCTCAGAAATGAGCATGTGGAGAGACGTTCGTTCATCTAGCTAACAGGGAACGGGTTGCAGGAGAAACTTTTACACAGGTTTCTCAGTTTGTTTCTTAGTGCCGGTTTAAGTTACTGCAGTTTACACTGTAAAACCGAGTTGGAGCTACTACATCTTCATATATATGTATGGAGTGTAGTTTCAAACTGTAAAAAAACTTCGTGTTCCCAACAAGATAGGTAAAGTACGGCATTCACACACAGTTTTCTCTCAAAACTGAGCATGTGAAGAGACGTTCTTTCATGTAGCACAAAGGGAACGTGTTGCAGGAGAAATTTTACTCTGGTTTCTCTACCTGTTTCCTAGTGCCGGTTTGAAGTTCCTGCAGTTTTCACTGAAAAACCGAGGTGGAGCCGGTACCACCCCATATATATAAAAGGAGTGTAGTTTGCAACTAAAAAGAAACGTTGTGTTCCAAACAAGATAGGTTAAGGACAGCTTTCACACACTCTTATCACTCAGAACTGAGCATGAGGAGAGACGTTGTTCATCTAGCACAAATTGAACGGGTTGCAGGTGAAATTTTATTCTGGTTTTTCAGTCTGATTCCTAGTGCTGGTTTGAAGTTCCTGCAGTTTTCACTGTAAAACCGAGTTGGGGCTAGTACATCCCTATATATATGTATGGAGTGTAGTTTGCAACTGAAAAGTAACTCTGTGTTCCAAACATAGCTAGGTGAAAAACGGCTTTCACACACACTTATCTCTCACAACTGAGCAAGTGGGAAGACGTTCGTTCATCTAGCAAAAAAGAAAGGTTTGCTGGGTAAATTTTACTCTGGGTACTCAGTCTGTTTCCTAGTGCCGGTTTGAAGTTCCTGCAGTTTTCACTGTAAAACCGAGTTGGAGCTAGTACATTTTCATATATATGTATGGAGTATAGTTTGCAACAGAAAACAAACTTTGTGTTCCCAACAAGTTGGTGAAGGAAGGCTTTCACACACATTAATGTCTCAGAACTTAGCATGAGGACAGACGTTCGTTCATCTAGCACAAAGGGAACGGGTGGCTCGGGAAATTTTACTCTGGTTTCTCAGTCTGTTTCCTAGTGCCGGTTTGAAATTCCAGCAGTTTTCACTGTAAAACCGAGTTGTAGCTAGTACCTCCCAATATATATGTAAGGAGTGTAGTTTGCAAATGAAAAGTAACTTTGTGTTCCGAACAAGCTAGGTATAGAACGGCTTTCACACACACCTATCTCTCAGAACTGAGCATGTAGTGAAACGATCGTTCAGCTAGAAAAATGGGAACGGTTTGCAGGAGAAACTTTTTCTCTCGTGTCTCACTTTGTTCCCTAGTACCGATTTAAGTTACTGCAGTTTTCCCTGTAAAACCGAGTTGGAGATTTTACCAACCCATATGTATGTATGGAGTGTAATATGCAACTGAATCAAAACTTTTTCTTCCCAACAAGATATGTGAAGGACGGCTTTCACACACACTAATCTCTCAGAAATGAGCATGTGGTGAGACGTTCGTACATTTAGCACAAAGGAAAAGGGTTGCAGGAGAAACATTTACTCTGGTTTCTCAGTCTGTTTCCTACTGCCGGTTTCAAGTTCCTGAAGTTTTCACTGTAAAAACGAGTTGGAGCTGGTGCCTCTTCATATATATGTATGGGTGTTGTTTCCTACGGAAAAGTACATTTGTGTTCCCAACAAGCTAGGTGAAGGACGGCTTTCACACACAGTTATCACTCTAAACTGAGCATGTGGACAAACATTCATTCATCTAGAAAAAAGAGAACGGGTTACAAGGGAAATATTACTCTGGATTCTCAGTCAGTTTCCTAGTGCCGGGCAGAAGTTCCTGCATTTTTAAGTGTAAAACCGAGTTGGAGCTATTACCTCCCCATATATATATCTGGAGTTTAGTTTGCAACAGAAAAGTAACTTTGTGTTCCCAACAAGCTATGTGAAGGACGGCTTTCACACACATTATCTCTCAGAACGGAACATGTGGAGAGACGTTCGTTCATGTAGCACAAAGGGATAGGGTTGCAGGAGAAACAATTTCTCTGGATTCTCAGCCTGTTTCCTAGTGCCCGCTTGAAGTTCCTGCAGTTTTCACTGTAAACCCGTGTTGGACCTAGTACCTCCCCATATATATGTATGGATTGTAGTTTGCCACTGAAAAGAAACTTTCTTTTCCCAACAACCTAGGTGAAGGACGGCTTTCACACACACTTATCTCTCAGAACTGAGCATGTGGAGAGACGTTCCTACATCTAGCACAAAGGGAACGGGTTGAAGTTGAAACTATTACTCAGGTTTCTCAGTCTGTTTCCTAGTGCTGGATTGAAGTTCCTGCGGATTTAATTGTAAAACTGAGTTGGAGCTACTACCTCTAATATATATGTATGGAGTGTATTTCTCAACTGAAAAAAAACTTTGTGTTCCCAACACAGCTAGGTGAAGGACGGTTTCACATATATTATCTCTCAGAAATGAGCATGTGGAAGAGCCGATCCTACATCTAGCACAAAGGGAAAGGGTTGAGGTGAAATTTTACTCTGGTTTCTCAAGTCTGATTCTAGTGCCGGTTTGAAGTTCCTGCAGTTTTCACTGTAAAACCGAGTTGGAGCTAGTACCTCCCCCATATATATGTATGGAGTTAGTTTGTATTGAAAAGTAACTGTGTTCCAAACAAGCTATGTGAAAACGGCTTTCACCACACACTTATCTCTCAGAACTGAGCATGTGGTGAGACGTCTCGTTCAACAAGCACAATGGGAAAGTGTTTGCAGGAGAAAACTTTCACTCTGGTTTCTCAGTCTGTTTTCTAGTGCCGGTTTGAAGTTCCTGCAGTTTTCACTGAAAAACCGAGGTGGAGCCGGTACCACCCCATATATATAAAAGGAGTGTAGTTTGCAACTAAAAAGAAACGTTGTGTTCCAAACAAGATAGGTTAAGGACAGCTTTCACAACTCTTATCACTCAGAACTGAGCATGAGGAGAGACGTTTGTTCATCTAGCACAAATGGAACGGTTTGCAGGTGAAATTTTATTCTGGTTTCTCAGTCTGATTCCTAGTGCCGGTTTGAAGTTCCTGCAGTTTTCACTGTAAAACCGAGTTGGGGCTAGTACCTCCCCATATATATGTATGGAATGTAGTTTGCAACTGAAAAGTAACTCTGTGTTCCAAACAAGCTAGGTGAAAAACGGCTTTCACACACACTTATCTCTCACAACTGAGCAAGTGGGAAGACGTTCGTTCATCTAGCAAAAAAGAAAGGTTTGCTGGGTAAATTTTACTCTGGGTACTCAGTCTGTCTTCCTAGTGTCGGTTTGAAGTTCCTGCAGTTTTCACTGTAAACCGAGTTGGAGCTAGTACATTTTCATATATATGTATGGAGTATAGTTTGCACAGAAAACAAACATTGTGTTCCAACAAGTTGGTGAAGGAAGGCTTTCACACATTAATGTCTCAGAACTAGCATGTGGACAGACGTTCGTTCATCTAGCACAAAGGGAACGGGTGGCTCGGGAAGTTTTACTCTGGTTTCTCAGTCTGATTCCTAGTGCCGGTTTGAAGTTCCTGCAGTTTTCACTGTAAAACCGAGTTGGAGCTAGTACCTCCCAATATATATGTATGGAGTGTAGTTTGTAACTGAAAAGTAACTGTGTTCCAAACAAGCTAGGTGAAAAACGGCTTTCACACACACTTATTTCTCAGAACTGAGCATGTGGTGAGACGTTCGTTCAACAAGCACAATGGGAAAGTGTTGCAGGAGAAACTTTCACTCTGGTTTCTTAGTCTGTTTCCTAGTGGCGGTTTGAAGAATCTGCAGTTTTCACTGTCAAATTATGTTGGAGCTTGTACTTCCCCATATATATGTATGGAGTGCAGTTTGCAAATGAAAAGAAAATTTGTGTTCCCAACAAGCTAGTTGAAGGACGGTTACACAAACATTATCTCTCAGAACTGATCATGTGGGGAGTCGTTCGATTTTCTAGCACAAATGGAACGGGTTGCAGGAGAAACTTTTACTCTGGTTTCTCAGTCTGTTTCCTAGTGCCGGTTTGAAGTTCCTGCAGATGTCATTGTAAAACCGACTTGGAATTTCTATCTCCCAATATATATATATGGAGTGTAGTTGGCAACTTAAAACAAAATTTGTGTACCCAACAAGCTAGTTGAAGGATGGCTTTCACACACACTTATCTCTCACAACTGAGCAAGTGGGAAGACGCTTGTTCATCTAGCAATAAGGGAAAGGTTTGCTGGGTAAATTTTACTCTGGGTACTCAGTCTGTTTCCTAGTGCCGGTTTGAAGTGCCTGCAATTTTCACTGTAAAACCGAGTTGGAGTTAGTACCTCACCGTGTATATGTACGGATTGTAGTTTGCACATGAAAACAAACTTTGTGTTCCCAACAATCTAGGTGAAGGACTGCATTCACACACATTTATGTCTCAGAACTTAGCATGTGGAGAGACGTTCGTTCATCTAGCACAAAGGGAATGGGTGGCTGGGGAAATTTTACTCTGGTTTCTCAGTCTGTTTCCTAGTGCCGGTTTGAAGTTCCAGCACTTTTCACTGTAAAACCGAGTTGTGGCTACTACCTCCCCATATGTATGTATGGAGTGTAGTTTGAAACTGAAAAGTAACTTTGTATTCCGAACAAGCTAGGTTTAAAACGGGTTTCACACACATCTATCTCTCAGAACTGAGCATGTAGTGAAACGTTCGTTCAGCTAGAAAAATGTGAACGGTTAGCAGGAGAAAACTTTTTCTCTGGTTTTCTCAGTCCTGTTTCCTATGCCGGTTTGAAGTGCCTGCAATTTTTCACTGTAAACCGAGTTGGAGTTAGTACCTGACCATGTATATGTACGGAGTGTAGTTTGCACCTGAAAACAAACTTTGTGTTCCCAACAAGCTAGGTGAAGGACGGCTTTCACACACACTTATCTCTCAGAACTGAGCATGTGGACAGACGTCGTCATTTAGCACAAAGGGAACGGGTTGCATGAGAAACTTTTCTCTGGTTTCTAAGTCCGTTTCCTAGTTCCGGTTGGAGTTCCTGCAGATTTAATGTAAAACCGAGTTGGAGCTACTACCTACCAATATAGATGTATGGATTGTAGTTGGCAACTGAAAAGAAACTTTGCGTTCCCAACAAGCTAGGTGAAGGACGGATTTCACACACAGTTATCACTCTAAACTGAGCATGTGGACAACAATTCATTCATCTAGAAAAAATGGAATGCTTTACAGGGGAAATTTTACTCTGGATTCGCAGTCAGTTTCCCATGCCGGTTACAAGTTCCTTCATTTTTCAGTATAAAACCGAGTTGGAGCTAGTACCTCCCCCATATTATATATCTGGAGTTCAGTTTGCAACAGAAAATATACTTTGTGTTCCCAACAAGCTATGTGAAGGACGATTTCACACATATCTCTCAGAACGAACATGGGGAGAGCGTTCGTTCATGTAGCACAAAGGGATAGGGTTGCAGGAGAAACATTTTCTCTGGTTTCTCAGCCTGTTTCCTTGCCGGCTTGAAGTTCCTTCAGTTTTCACTGTAAAACCGAGTT
>NC_045701.1:144746-197008 GCF_009834535.1 Camelus ferus
AAAACAGAGTAAATGTTTCTCCTGCAAACCTTTCCCTTTGTGCTAGATGAACGAAAGTCTCTCAACATGCTCTTTTCTGAGACATAATTTTCTGTGAAAGCCGTCCTTCACATAGCTTGTTGGGAAGAGAAAGTTTCTTTTCAGTTTCAAACTACACTCCATACATATATATGGGTAGATACTAGCTCCAACTCGGTTCAATAGAGAAAATTGCAGGAACGTCAAACCGGCACTATGAAACAGACAAAGGAACCAGAGTAAATGTTTCTCCTGCAACCCGTTAGCTTTCTGCTAGATAAACGAACGTGTCTCCACATGATCAATTCTGAGAGATAATTGTGTGTGAAAGCCGTCCTTCAAATAGCTTGTTGGGAACACAAAGTTTCTTTTCAGTTCCAAACTACACTCCATACATATATATGGGGAAATACTAGCTCCAACACGGTTTTACACTGAAAACTGCAGGAACTTCAAACCGGCACTAGGAAAGAGACTGAGAAACCAGAATAAATGCTTCTCCTGCAACGCGTTCCCTTTACGCTAGATGAACGAACGTCTCTCCACATGCTTAGTTCTGAGAGATATGTGAGTGTCAGAGCCGTACTTCACCTAGCTTGTTGGGAACACAAAGTTTCTTTTTAATTGCAAACAACACTCTATACATATATATGGTTAGTTACTAGCTCCAACTCGGTTTAAAATGAAAACTGCAGGAAGTTCAAACAGACCCTAGGAAACAGACTGAGAAACCAGAGTAAAATTATCTCCTGTCACCCGTTCCCTTTATGGTAGATGAAGGAAAGTCTCTCCCCATGCTCAGTTCAGAGAGATACGTGTGTGTGAAAGCCGTCCATCTCCTAGCTTGTTGGGAAAACAAAGTTTCTTTTCAGTTGTAAACTACAGTAAATACATATATAAGGAGAGGTACTAGTGCCAAATCGATTTTACAGTAAAATCTACAGGAACATGAAACAGTCCCTAGGAAACAGACTGAGAAACCACAGTAAAATTTTCTATTGCAACCCGTTCCGTTTGTGGTAGATGAACGAACGTCTCTCCACATGCTCATTTCTGAGAGATAAGTGTGTGTGAAAGCCGCCTTCACCTAGCTTTTTGGGAAACAAAGTTTCTTTTCAGTTGTAAACTACACTCCATACATATATATGGGGATGTACTAGCTCCAAAGCGGTTTTACAGTGAGAACTGCAGGAACGTGAAACCGGCACTAGGAAACAGACTGAGAAACCACAGTAAAAGTTTCTCCTGCAACCCGTTCCCTTTTTGCTAGTTGAACGAACGTCTCTCCACATGCTCAGTTCTGAGAGATAAGTGTGTGTGAATGCTGTCCTTCACCTAGCTTGTTGGGAACACAACGTTTCTTATCGGTTACAAACTACAATCCATACATATATATGGGTAGGTACAAGCTCCAACTTGGTTTTACAGTTTTAAATACGGGAACTTAATACCAGCACTAGAAAACAGACTGAGAAACCAGTGTAAATGTTTCTCTTGCAACCCGTTCCCTTTGTGCTAGATGAACGAACGTTCTCCGCATGCCCAGTTGTGAGAGATAAGTATGTGTTAAAGCCGAGCTTCACCTAGCATTTTGGGAACACAAAGTTTCTTTTCACTTGCAAACTACACTCCAAAAATATGTATCTGGAAGTACTAGCTCCAACTCTTTTTTACAGTGAAAACTGCAGGAATTTCAAAACATCACTAGGAAACAGACTGAGAAACCAGAGTAAAATTTCTGCTGCAATCTTTCCCTTTGTGCTAAATGAACGAAAGTCTCTCCACATGCTCTGTTCTGATTGATAACTTTGTGTTAATACCGACCTTCACCTAGCTTGTTCGGAATACAAGGTTTCTTTTCAGGTGCAAAATACATTTATATAAATATACGGGGAGGTACAAGCTCCAAGTCGGTTTTACAGAGAAAACTGCAGGAACTTCAATCCGGCACTAGGAAACAGACTTAGAAACCAGAGTAAAAGTTTCTCCTGCAACCCATTTCCTTTGTGCTAGATGAACGAACGTCACTCCACATGCTCTGTACTGAGAGATAAGTGCATGTGAAAGCCTTCCTTCACCTAGCTTGTTGGGAACACAAAGTTTCTTTTCAAAAGCAAACTCCACTCCATACATATATATGGGGAGGTAGAATCTCCAACTCGGTTTTACAGTGATAATTGCAGGAACTTCATACAGGCACAAGAAACAGACTGAGATACCTGAGTAAAAGATTTCCCTGCAATCCGTTCCCTTTTTGCTAGATGAGCGAAAGTGTCTCCAAATGCTCTGTTCGGAGAGATAATTGTGTGTAAAAGCCGCCCTTCACCTAGCTTGTTGGGAACAGAAAGTTTCTTTTCAGTTGCTAACTACACTCCATATATATATAAGGGTATGTACTAGCTCCAACACAGTTTTACAGTGAAAACTGCAGGAACTTCAATCCGGCACTAGGAATCAGACTCAGAAACCTGAGTAAAAGTTTCTCCTTCAAACCGTTCCCTTTTTGCTAGATGAACGAACGTCTCTCCACATACTAAGTTCTGAGAGGTAATTGTGTGTGAAAGCCATCCTTCAAATAGCTTGTTGGGAACACAAAGTTTGTTTTCAGTTGCAAACAACAATCCATACATATTTAATGAGAGCAACTAACTCCAAGTCGGTTTTACAGTGAAAACTTCAGGAACTTCAAATCGGCACTAGGAAACAGACTGAGAAACCAGAGTAAAACATTCTCCTGGAACCCGTTCCCTTTGTGTTAGATGAACGAACGTCTCTCCACAAGGTCAGTTCTGAGAGAGAATTGTGTGTTAAGCCGTCCTTCACCATAGCTTGTTGGGAGCACAAAGATTCTTTTCAGTTGCAAACTACAATCCATACATATATATGGGGACTTACTATCTCCAACTCGATGTTTCAGTTAAAAGTGCAGGAACTTCGTACTGGCACTAGGAAACTGACTGAGAGACTAGAGAAATGGTTTCTCCTGCAATCCGTTCCCTTTGTGCTAGATGAACGAAATTCTTCACCCATGCTCATTTCTGAGAGATAAGTGTGTGTGAAAGCCATACTTCAACTAGCTTTTTGGGAACACAAAGTTTCTGTTTATTTCCAAACTACTATCCATACAAATATATGGGGAGGTACTAGCTCCAACTAGGTTTTACAGTGAAATCTTCAGGAAGTTCAAACCGACACTAGGCATCAGAGTGAGAAACCAGAGTAAAATTTTCACTGCAACCCGTTCCTTTTGTGCTAGATGAAAGAACGTCTCTCCACATGCTCTGTTCTGAGAGATAAATGTGTTTGAAAGCCGTCCTTCACATAGCTTGTTTGGAACACATAGTTTCTTTTCAGTTGCAAACTACACTCCATAAATATATGTTCGGTGGTACTAGCTCCAACTCGATGTTACAGTGAAAACTGCACGAAAATCATACCTGCACTAGGAAACTGATGGAGAGTCCATAGTAAAAGTTTCTCCTGCAAACATTTCCCTTTTTGCTAGATGAACGAACGTCTCTCCCCATGCTCAGTTCTGAGTGATAATTGTGTGTCAAAGCCGACCTTCAGCTAGCTTGTTGGGAACACAAAGTTTCTTTTCAAAGCAAACTACACTCCATACTTACATATGGGTAGGTACTAGCTCCAACTCGGTTTTAGAGTGAATACTGCAGGAACTTCAAACCGGGACTAGGAAACAGATTGAGAAACCAGAGTAAAATTTTCCCCTGCAACCATTTCCCTTTGAGCTTGGTGAACGAACGTCTCTCCACATGCTCAGTTCTGAGAGATATGTGTGTGTGAATGCCGTCCATCACCTAGCTTGTTGGGAACACAAACTTTCTTTTCAGTTGCAAACTACAATCCATAAATATATATGGGGAGGTACTAGCTCCAAGTCGGTTTTACAGTGAAAAGTGCTGGGAATTCATACCGGCACTAGGAAACAGACTGAGAAACCAGAGTAAAAGTTTCTCCTGCAACCCGTTCCCTTTGTTCTAGATGAACGAACGTCTCTCCCCATGCTCAGTTTTGAGAGATAAATGTGTGTGAAAGCCGAGCTTCACCTATCATGTTGGGAACACAAAGTTTCTTTTTATTTGCAAACTCCACTCCATACATATATATGGGGAGGTACTAGCTCCAACTCGGTTTTACAGTGAAAACTGCAGGAATTTCATACCGACACTAGGAAACAGACTGTGAAACCAGAGAAATGTTTATCCAGCAACGTGTTCCCTTTGTGCTAGATGAACGAAATTCTCTCCTCATGCTTAGTTCTTAGAGATATTTGTGTGTGAAAGGCGTCCTTCACCTAGCTTGCTGGGAACACAAAATTTCTTTTTAGTTGCAATCTACACTCCATACATATATATGGGGAGGTAGTAGCTCCAACTCGGTTTTACAGTGAAATCTGCAGGAACTTCAAACCGGCCCTAGGAATGAGACAGAGAATGCAGGGTAAAAGTTTCCCCTGCAATCCTTTCCCTTTTTGCTAGATGAACGAAAGTCTCTCTACATGGTCTATTCTGAGAGATAAGTCTGTGTGAAAGCTGGACTTCACCAAGCTTGTTAGTAACCCAAAGTTTATTTTCAGTTGCAAACTACTCTCCATACATATATTTGGGGGAGATACTATCTCCAACTCGCTTTTACAGTGAAAACTGCAGGAAATTCAAACAGGCAGTAGGAAAAAGACTGAGAATCCTGAGTAAAAGTTTCTCCTGCAACCCGTTCCCTTTGTGCTAGATGAACGATCGAATCTACCCATGCTAAATTCTGAGAGATAAGAGTGTGCGAAAGCCGTCCTTCACCTAGCTTGTTGGGAACAAAAATTTTCTTTCCCTTTTCAAACTACACTCTATACATATATTTGGGTAGTTACCAGCTCCAACTCGCTTTTACAGTGAAAACTGCAGGAAATTTATACAGGCAGTAGGAAACAGACTGAGAAACCAGAGTAAAAGTTTCTCCTGCAACCCGTTCCCTTTGTGCTAGATGAACGAACGTATCTACCCATGCTCAGTTCTGAGAGATAATTGAGTGTGAAAGGCGTCCTTCACCTAGCTTGTTGGGAACACAAAGTTTCTTTATAGTTGCAATCTACACTCCATACACATATATGGGGAGGTCAAAGCTCCAACACCGTTTTACAGTGAAAACTGCTGGAACTTCAAACTGGCACTAGGAAACAGACTAAGAATCCAGAGTAAAAGTTTCTCTTACAAACCGTTCCCTTTGTGCTAGATGAAAGAACCTCTCTCCACATGCTCAGTTCTGAGAGATAAGTGTGTGTTAAAGCCGTCCTCCACCTAGCTTGTTGTGAACAGAAAGTTTCTTTTCAGTTGTAAAGTACACTGTGTACATATATATGGGCAGTTACCAGCTCCAACTCGGTTTTACATTGATAACTGCAGGAATTTCAAACCGGCACTAGGAAACGTAATATGAAACCAGAGTAAATTTTCTCCTGCAACCTGTTCCATTTTTGCTAGATGAACGAACGTCTCTACCCATGCTCAGTTCTGAGAGAAAATTGTGTATGAAAGCCGTCCTTCACGTAGCTTGTTGGGAACACAAAGTTTCCTTTCATTTTCAAACTACACTCCATAAATATATATGGGGATTTACTAGCTCCAAATCGGTTTTCCTGTGAAATCTGTAGGAACTTCAAACCGGCACTAGGAAACAGAGTGAGAAACCAGAGTAAATGTTTCTCCTGCAATCCGTTCCCTTTGTGCTAGATGAACTATCGTCTCTCCACATGCTCTGTTCTGAGAGATAAGTGTGTGTGAAAGCTGAGCTTCACCCAGGTTGTTGGGAACACAAAGTTTATTTTCAGTTGCAAACTACACTGCATATATATATATATAGGGCGTAACTAGCTCCTACTGGCTTTTACAGTGAAAACTGCAGGAACTTCAAACCGGCACTAGGAAATAGACTGAGAAACCAGAGTAAAATTTCTCCTGAAAATATTTCCATTTCTGGTAGATGAATGAACGTCTCCCCCATCCTCATTCCTGGGAATTAAGTGTGTGTGAAAGCCGGCCTTCACCTAGCTTTTTTGGAACACAAATTTTCTTTCCAGTTGCAAAGTACACTCCATAAATAGTATATGTGGGGGTACTTGCACCAAATGGCTTTTAGAGTGAAAACTGCAGGAACTTCAAACTGGCTCTTGGAAACAGACTAAGAAACCAGAGTAACACTTTCTCTTGCAACCCGTTCCCTTTTTGCTAGATGAACGAAAGTATCTACCCATGCTCAGTTCTGAGAGATAAGTGTGTGTGGAAGCCGTCCTTCACTTAGCTTGTTGGGAAAACAAAGTTTCTTTTCAGTTGCAAACTACAGTCCATATATATATAAGCAGAGGTACTAGCTCCAAATAGTTTTTACAGTGAAAACTTGCAGGAACTTCAAACCGCCCCTAGGAAACATACTGAGAAACCAGAGTAAAAGTATCTCTTGCTACCTGTTCCTTTTGTGTTAGATGAACGAACATCTCTCCTCATGCTCAGTTCTCAGGGATTTGTTTGTGTGAAAGCCGTCCTTCACCTAGCTTGTTGGGAACACCAAGTTTCTTTTCAAATGTAAATTACAATCTATACATATATATGGGGAAGTACAAGCTCCAACTCGTTTTTACAGTGAAAACTGCAGGAACTTCAAACCGCCCCTAGGAAACATACTGAGAAACCAGAGTAAAAGTATCCCTTGCTACCGGTTCCTTTTGTGTTAGATGAACGAACATCTCTCCTCATGCTCAGTTCTGAGAGATAAGTGTGTGTGAAAGCCGTCCTTCACCTAGCTTGTTGGGAACACAATGTTTCTTTACAGTTACAAACTTCATTTCATAAATATATTAGGAGAAGTACTACCTCCTACTCGGTTTTACACTGATAAATGCAGGAATTTCAAACCGGCCCTAGGAAACAGACTGAGAAACCAGAGGGATACTTTCTCCTTCAAACCGTTCTATTTGTGCTAGATGAACGAACGTCTCTCCACATGCTCAGTTCTGAGATATAGTGTGTGTGAAATCCATCATTCACCTAGCTTGTTGGGAACATAATGATTCTTTTCAGTTGCAAACTAGAGTCCATACATATATAAGGAGATGTACTAGCTCCAACTTGATTTTACAGTGAAAACTGCAGGAAATTCATACCTGCCCTAGGAAACAGTCGGAGAAACCAGAGTAAAAGTTTCTCCTGCAACCCGTTCTCTTTGTGCTAGATGAACGAACGTCTCTCCACATGCTCAGTTCTGATAGATAAGTGGGTGTGAAAGCCGTCCTTCACCTAGCTTGTTGGGAACACATAGTTTCTTTTCAGTTGCAAACTAAACTCCATACAAATATATGGGGAGGTACTAGCTCCAAATCTGTTTTATAGTGAAAACTGCAGGAACGTCAAACCGGCACTATGAAACAGACTAAGAAACCAGAGTAAATGTTTCTCCTGCAACCCGTTTCGATTGTGCTAGAGGAACGAACGACTCCCCACATGCTCAGTTCTGAGAGATAATGTGTGTGGAAAAGTCCTTCAACTAGCTTGTTGGGAATACAAATTTTCTTTTCATTTGCAATCTGCATTCCATACATATATATGGGGAAGTACTAGCTCCAACATAATTCGACAGTGAAAACTGAAGATTCTTAAAAACGACACTAGGAAACAGACTGAGAAACCAGAGTAAAATTTCCCCAACAACCCTTTCCCTTTGTGCTAGAGGAACGAACGTCTATCCACATGCTATGTTTTGAGAGATAAGTGTGTGTGAAAGCCGTCCTTCAACTAGCTTGTTGGGAACACAAAGTTTCTTTTCAGTTGCAAACTACACTCCATACATTTATAAGGGGAAGTAGTAGCTCCAACTCGGTTTTACAGTGAAATCTGCAGGAATTTCGAACCGGCACTAGGAAACAGACTGAGAAACCAGAGTAAAATTTCTCCTTCAACCCGTTCCCTTTGAGCTAGATGAACGAAATTCTCTCCACATGCTCAGTTCTGAGAGATAAATGTGTGTGAATGCAGTCCTTCACCTAGCTTGTTGGGAACACAAAGTTACATTTCAGTTGCAAACTGCACTCCGTACATATATATGGGGAGGTACTAGCTCCAACTCGGTTTTACAGTGAAAACTGCTGGAACTTCAAACTGGCACTAGGAAACAGACTGAGAAACCAGAGTAAAAGTTTCTCCTATAATCCGTTCCCTTTGTGCCAGATGAACGAAGTCTCTCCACATGCTCAGTTCTAAGAGAAAATTGGGTGTGAAAGGCGCCCTTCACCTAGCTTGTTGGGAACACCAAGTTTGTTTTCAGTTGCAAACTACACTCCATACATAAATACGGTGAGTTTCAAGCTCCAACTCGGTTTTACAGTGAAAACTGCAGGAAATTCAAACCGGCACTAGGAATCAGACTGAGAATCCGAAGAAAAAGTTTCTCCTGCAAACCGTTCACTTTGTGGTAGATGAACGAATGTCTCTCTACATGCTCAGTTCTGAGAGATAATGTGTGGGAAACCGTCCTTCTCCTAGTTTGTTGGGAACGCATATTTTCTTTTCAGTTGCCAACTACCCTCCATACACATATATTGGGAAGAAGTAGCTCCAAATCGGATTTACAGTGAAATCTGCAGGAAATTCAAGCCGGCACTAGGAAAGAGACTGAGAAACCACAGTAAAAGTTTTTCCTGCAATCCGTTCCTTTGTGCTAAATGAACCAACGTCTCTCCACATGCTCAGTTCTGAGAGATAAGTGTGTGTGAAAGACGACCTTCACCTAGCTTGTTGTAAAAACAAAGTTTCTTTTCAGTTGCAAACTTCATTCCATATTTATATATGGGGAGGTAGTAGCTCCAAGTCGGTTTTATAGTGAAAATAGCAGGAACTTCAAACCGGCGCTAGGAAACAGACTGAGAAACCAGAGTAAAATTTTCTCCTGCAAATCGTTCCATTTTTGCTAGATGAACGAACGTCTCTCCACATGCTCAGTTCTGAGAGATAAGTGTGTGTGAAAGCCGTCGTTCACCTAGCTTTTGGGAACAGAAAGTTTCTTTTCAGTGGCAAACTACACTCCATACATATAAATGGGGTTGTACTAGCTCCAACTCGGGTTTACAGTGAAAACTGCAGGAACTTCAAACCGGCACTAGGAAACAGACAGAGAAACCAGAGAAAAAGTTGCTCCAGCAACCCATTCCCTTTGTGCTAGATGAACTAACGTCTTTCCACATGCTCATTTCTTAGATATAGATGTGTGTGAAAGCCATACTTCACCTTGCTTGTTGGGAACACAATGTAACTTTTTAGTTACAAACTACAATCCATACATATATATGGGGTTGTACTAGCTCCAACTCGGGTTTACAGTGAAAACTGCAGGTACTTCAAACCGGCACTAGGAAACAGCCTGCGAAACTATAGTAAAAGTTTCAACAGCAACACGTTCCCTTTGTGCTAGGTGAATGAAAGTCTCTCCACATGCTCAGTTCTGAGAGATAATTGTGTGTGAAAACCGTACTTTACCTAGCCTGTTGGGAAAACAAAGTTTCTTTTCAGTTGCAAACTACAATCCATAGTTATATATGGGGAGGTAGTAGCTCCAACTCTTTTTTAAGGTGAAATCTGCAGGAAATCCTATCCGGCAATAGGAAACAGACTTAGAAACCAGAATAAAAGTTTCTCCTGCAACCCGATCTGTTTGTGCTAGAGGAACGAATGACTCCCCACATGCTCAGTTCTGAGAGATAATGTGTGTGAAACAGCCCTTCACCTAGCTTGTTGGGAACACAAATTTTCTTTTCATTTGCATACTGCACTGCATAAATATATATGGGGAATTTTTAGCTCCAACATAGTTTGACAGTGAATAGTGCAGGGTCTTCAAACCGGCACTAGGAAACAGGCTGAGACCCAGGGTAAATGTTTCCCCTGCAAACCTTTTCCTTTGTTCTAAATGAACGAACGTCTCACCACATGCTCATTTCTGAGAGGTGACGTGTGTGAAAGCCGTACTTCACCAATCTTGTTGGGAACACAATGTTTCTTTTCAGTTGCAAACTACACTCCATAAATATATATGGGGATTTACTAGGTCCAACTCAGTTTTACAGTGAAAACTGCAGGAACTTCAAACCGGCACTAGGAAACAGACTGAGAGACCAGAGTAAAAGTTTCTCCTGCAACACTTTTCCTTTGTGTTAAATGAACGAACGTCTCACCACATGCTCAGTTCTGAGAGATAATTTTGTGTGAAAGCCGTCCTTCACCTACCTTGTTGGGAACACAAAGTTTCTTTTCAGTTGCAATCTACATTCCTTACATATATATGGGGTTGTACTAGCTCCAACTCGGTTTTACAGAGAAAATTGCAGGAACTTCAAACCGGCAATAGGAAAGAGACTTAGAAACCAGAGTAAAAGTTTTTCCTCTAACCCGTTCCTTTGTGCTAAATGAACGAACGTCTCTCCACATGCTCAGTTCTGAGTGGTAATTGTGGGAGAAATCCATACTTCACCTTGCTTGTTGGGAACCCAATGTAACTTTTTAGTTGCAAACTACAATCCATACATATATATGGGGTTGTACTAGCTCCAACTCGGGTTTACAGTGAAAACTGCAGGAACTTCAATGCGGCACTATTAAACAGACTGAGATACCAGAGTTAAATTTCTCCAGCATCCCGATCCCTATGTGCTAGATGAACGAATGTTTGTCCACATGATCAGTTCTGAGAGATAAGTGTGTGTGAAAGCCTTCTGTCACCTAGCTTGTTGGGAACACATAGTTTCTTTTAAGTTGCAAACTACACCAATGCATATATATGGCGAAGTAGTAGATCCAACTCGATATTACAGTGAAACTGCAGGAACATCAAACCGGCCCTTGTAAACAGACTGAGAAACCAGGGTAAATGTTTGCCCTGCAAACCTTTTCCTTTGTGCTAAATGAACGAACGTCTCACCACATGCTAATTTCTGAGAGGTAATGTGTGTGAAAGCCGTACTTCACCAAGCTTGTTGGGAACACAATGTTTCTTTTCAGTTGTAAACTACACTCCATAAATATATATGGGGATTTACTACGTCCAAATCGGTTTTACAGTGAAAACTGCATTAACTTCAAACCGGCACTAGGAATCAGACTGAGAATCCAGAGTAATAGTTTCCCCTGCAACCCTTTTCCTTTGTGCTAAATGAACGAACGTCTCCACATGCTCATTTCTGAGAGATAAGTGTGTGTGAAAGCCGTCCTTCACCTAGCTTGTTGGGAACAGAAATATTCTTTTCAGTTTCAAACTACACTCCATAAATATATATGGGGATGTACTACATCCAACTCTGTTTTACAGTGAAAACTGCAGGAACTTCAAACCGGCACTAGGAAACAGGCTTAGAAACCAGAGAAAACCTTTCTCCTGCAACCCTTTCACTTGTGCTACATGAACGAACGTCTCTCCACATGTTCAGTTCTGAGAGATAAGTGTGTGTGAAATCCATTCTTCACCTATCTTTTTGGGAAAACAATGTTACTTTTCAGTTGCAATCTACACTCCATACATTTATATGGGGCGGTACTAGCTCCAACTCGGTTTTACAGTGAAAACTGCAGGAACATCAAACGGGCCCTTGTAAACAGACTGAGAAACCAGGGTAAATGTTTCCGCTGCAAACCTTTTCCTTTGTGCTAAATGAACGAACGTCTCACCACATGCTCATTTCTGAGAGGTAATGTGTGTGAAAGCCGTACTTCACCAAGCTTGTTGGGAACACAATGTTTCTTTTCAGTTGCAAACTACATTCCATAAATATTTATGGGGATTTACTAGGTCCAAATCGGTTTTATAGTGAAAACTGCAGGAACTTCAACCGGCACTAGGAATCAGACTGAGAATCCAGAGTAAAAGTTTAACCTGCAACCGTTTTCCTTTGTGCTAAATAAACGAACGTCTCCACATGCTCATTTCTGAGAGATAAGTGTGGGTGAAAGCCGAGCTTCACCTAGCTTTTTGGGAACACAAAGTTTCTTTTCAGTTGCAAACTACACTCCATACTTATATATGGGTTGGTACTATTTCCAACTCGGTTTTACAGTGAAAACTACAGGAACATCAAACCGGCACTGAGAAACAGACTTAGAAACAAGGGAAAATGTTTAGCCTAAAACCGTTCCCTTTTTGCTAGATGAACTATCGTCTCTCCATATGCTCAGTTTTGAGAGGTCTGTTTGGGTGAAGCCATACTTCATCTTGCTTGTTGGGAACACAATGTAACTTTTTAGTTAAAAACTACAATCCATATATACATATGGGGTTGTACTAGCTCCAACTCGGGTTTACAGTGAAAACTGCAGGAAGTTCAAACCGGCACTAGGAAACACACTGAGAAACCGGAGAAAAGCTGCTCCGGTAACCCGTTCACGTTGTGCTAGATGAACTAACGTCTCTCCACATGCTCAGTTCTGAGAGATAGATGTGTGTGAAAGAGATCCTTCACCTTGCTTGTTGGGAACACAATATAACTTTTTAGTTGCAAACTACAATCCATAAATATATGTGGGGTTGTACTAGCTCCAACTCGGGTTTACAGTGAAAACTGCAGGAACTTCAAACCGGCACTAGGAAACAGACTGAGAAACTATAGTAAAAGTTTCAACTGCAACACGTTCCCTTTATGCTAGATGAACGAACGTCTCTCCACATGCTCAGTTCTGAGAGATAAGTTTGTGTGAAAGCCGTCCTTCACCAAGCTTATTGGGAACACAAAGTTTCTTTTCTGTTGCATAGTACACTCCATACAAATATATGGGGAGGTACTAGCTCCAACTGTGTTTTACTGTGAAAACTATAGGAACTTCAAACCGGCACTTGGAAAGGGACTGAGAAAACAGAGTAAATGTATCTCGTGAAAACCGTCCCCTTTGTGCTTGATGAACGAAGGTCTCTCCACTTGCTCAGTTCTGAGAGATAAGTGTTTGTGGAAGCCGTCCTTCACCTATTTTTTTTGGGAACACAAAGTTATTTTTCAGTTGCAATCTACACTCCATACATATATATGGGGGGGTACTAGCTCCAACGCGTTTTTACAGAGAAAATTGCAGGAACTTCAAACCGGCACTAGGAAACTGACTGAGAAACCAGAGAAAAAGTTTTTCCTGCAATCCGTTCATTTGTGCTAAATGAACGAACGTCTCTCCACATGCTCAGTTCTGAGAGATAAGTGTGTGTGAAAGACGATATTCACCTAGCTTGTTGTAAAAACAAAGTATCTTTTCAGTTGCAAACTTCATTCCATAATTATATATGGGGAGGTATTAGCTCCAACTCCGTTTTACAGTGAAAACTGCAGGGACTTCAAGCCGGCACTAGGAAACAGGCTGAGAAACAAGAGAATATGTTTCTCCTGCAACCATTTCACTTGTGCTACATGAACGAACGTCTCTCCACATGTTCAGTTCTGAGAGGTAAGTGTGTGTGAAAGCCGTCCTTCACCTAGCTTGTTGGGAACACAAAGATTCTTTTCAGTTGCAAACTACACTCCATACTTATATATGGGGAGGTACTAGTTGCAACTCGATTTTACAGTGAAAACTGCAGGAAATTGAAACCGGCACTAGGAAAGAGACTGAGAAAACAGAGAAAATGTTCCTCTTGCAACCAGTCCCTTTGTGCTACATGAACGAACGACTCTCCACATGCTCAGTTCTTAGAGATAATTGTGTGTGAAAGCCGCACTTCACCTAACTTGTTGGGGCCACAAAGTTTCTTTTCAGTTGCAAACTACACTCCATACATATATATGGGGAAGTACTAGCTCCAAATCGGTTTTACAGTGAAAACTGCAGGAACTTCTAACCGGCACAAGGAAACAGAATGAGAATGCAGAGTAAAATTTCTCCTTTAACCCGTTCCTTTTGTGCTAGATGAAAGAATATTTGTCCATATGCTCAGTTTAGAGTGATAAGTGTGTGTGAAAGCCGTCCTTCACTTAGCTTGTTGGGAACACAAAGTTTCTTTTCTGTTTTAAACTACAATCCATACATATATATGGGGAGGTACTAGTTCAAACTCGATTTTACAGTGAAAACTGCAGGAAATTCAAACCGGTACTAGGAAAGAGACTGAGCAAACAGAGAAAATGTTTCCCTTGCATCCATTCCGTTTGTGCTACATGAACGAACGACTCCCACATGCTCAGTTCTTAGAGATATTTGTGTGTGAAAGCCGCCCTTCACCTAGCTTGTTGGGGAAAAAAGTTTCTTTTGAGTTGCAAACTACACTCCATAAATATATATGGGGAAGTAATAGGTCCAACTCGGTTTTACAGTGAAACCTGCAGGAACTTCAATCAGGCACTAGGAAACAGACTGAGAAACCAGAGTAAAATTTCTCCAGCATCCTGATCCCTTTGTGCTAAATGAGCGAATGTTTGTCCAGAAGATAAGTTCTGAGAGATAAGTGTGTGTGAAAGCAGTCCTTCACCTAGCTTGTTTGGAACACAAAGTTTCTTTTCAGTTGCAAACTACACCAAAGATTATATATGGGGAGGTACTAGATCCAACTCGGTTTACAGTATAAACTGCAGGAACATCAATCCGGCTCTTGTAAACAGACTGAGAAACCAGGGTAAATGTTTCCCCTGCTAACCTTTTCCTTTGTGCTAAATGAACGAACTTCTCACCACATGCTCATTTCTGAGAGTTAATGTGTGTGAAAGCCGTACTTCACCATGCTTGTTGGGAACACAATGTTTCTTTTCAGTTGCAAACTACACTCCATAAATACATATGGAGATTTACTAGGTCCAACTCGGTTTTACAGGGAAAAATGCAGAAATTTCATACTGGCACTAGGAAGCAGACTGAGAAACCAGAGAAAAAGTTGCTCCGGCAACTCGTTCCCTTTGTGCTAGATGAACTAACGTCTCTCCACATGCTCAGTTCTGAGAAATAATTGTGGGTAAAAGTCGTCCTTCAAATAGCTTGTTGGGAACACAAAGTTTCTTTTCAGTTGCAAACTACACTCCATACTTATATATGGGGTGGTAATATTTCCAACTCGGATTTACAGTGAAAAGTACAGGAACTTCAAACCGGCACTGAGAAACAGACTTAGAAACAAGGGAAAATATTTCTCCTAAAACCGTTCCCTTTTTGCTAGATGAACGAGCGTCTCTCCATATGCTCTTTTCTGAGAGGTCAGTTTGGTTGAAAGCCATTCTTCTCCTTGCTTGTTGGGGACACAATGTAACTTTTTATTTGAAAACTACAATCCATACTAATATATGGGGTTGTACTAGCTCCAACTCGGGTTTATAGTGAAAACTGCAGGAAGTTCAAAGCGGCACTAGGAAACAGACTGAGAAACCGGAGAAATAGTTGCTCCGGCAACCCGTTCACTTTGTGCTAGATGAACTAACGTCTCTCCACATGCTCAGTTCTGAGAGACAGATGTGTGTGAAAGCCATCCTTCACCTTGTTTGTTGGGAACACAATGGAACTTTTTAGTTGCAAACTACAATCCATAAATATATATGGGGTTGTACTAGCTCCAACTCGGGTTTACAGTGAAAACTGCAGGAATTTCAAACCGGCACTAGGAAACAGACTGAGAAACTAGAGTAAAAGTTTCAACTGCAACACGCTCCCTTTATGCTAAATGAACGAACGTCTCTCCACATGCTCAGTTCTGAGAGATAAGTGTGTGTCAAAGCCGTCCTTCACCAAGCTTATTGGGAACACAAAGATTCTTTTCATTTGCATAGTACACTCCATACATATATATGGGGAGGACTAGCTCCAACTGGGTTTTACAGTGAAAACAGCAGGATCTTCAAACCGGCACTAGGAAAGCGCATGAGAAAACAGAGTAAAAGTATCTCCTTCAAACCGTCCCCTTTGTGCTAGATGAAAGAAGGTCTCTCCACTTGCTCAGTTCTGAGAGATAAGTGTTTGTGGAAGCCGTCCTTCACCTACACTTTTGGGAACACAAAGATACTTTTCAGTTGCAATCTACACTCCATACATATATATGGGGAGGTACTAGCTCCAACTCGTTTTTACAAAGAAACTTGCAGGAACTTCAAACCGGCACTAGGAAACTGACTGAGAAAGCAGAGTAAAAGTTTTTCCTGCAATCCGTTCCTTTGTGCTAAATGAACGAACGTCTCTCCACATGCTCAGATCTGAGAGATAAGTGTTTGTGTAAGCCGTCCTTCACCTATATTTTTGGGAATACAAAGTTACTTTTCAGTTGCAATCTACACTCCATACATATATATGGGTAGGTACTAGGTCCAACACAGTTTTACAGTGAAAACTGCAGGAAATTCAAGCAGGCACTAGGAAACAGGCTGAGAAACCAGAGTAAAAGTTTCTCCTGCAACCCGTTACGTTTGTGCTAGAGAATCGAACAACACCCCACATGCTAAGTTCTGAGAGATAATGTGTGTGAAACCGTCCTTCAACTAGCTTGTTGGGAACACATATTTTCTTTTCAGTTGCTAACTACACTCCATACATTTATATTGGAATGTAGTATCTCCAACTCTTTTTACAATGAAATCTGCAGGAACTGCAAACCTGCACTAGGAAACAGACTGAGAAAACAGAGTAAAAATTTCTCCTATAATCCGTTCCTTTTGTACCAGATGAACGAAGTCTCTACACATGCTCATTTCTGAGAGATAATTGGGTGTGAAAGCCGTCCTTCACCTTGCTTGTTGGGAACACAAAGTTTGTTTTCAGTTGCAAACTACACTCCATACATATGTACGGGGAGTTACAACCTCCAACTCGGTTTTACAGTGAAAACTGCTGGAACTTCAAACCGGCACTATGAAACAGACTGAGAAACCAGAGTAAAATTTCCCCAGCAACCCGTTCCCTTTGTGCTAGATGAAGGAACGTCTGACCACATGCTAAGTTCTGAGAAATAAGTGTGTGTGAAAGCCGTCCTTCACCAACTTGTTGGGAACACAAACTTTGTTTTCTGTTGCAAACTACAATCCATACATATATATGAAGATGTACTAGCTCCAACTCGGTTTTACAGTGATAACTGCAGGAAATTCAAAGCGGCACTAGGAAAAAGACTGAGTACCCAGAGTAAAATTTCCCCAGCAAACCTTTCCCTTTTTGCTAGATGAACGAACGTCTTTCCACTTGCTCAGTTTTGAGATATAAGTGTGTGTGAAAGCCATGCTTCAACTAGCTTGTTGGGAACACAAATTTTCTTTTAAGTTGCCAACTACACTCCATACATATATATTGGGAGATAGAAGTTCCAAATCGGTTTTACAATGAAATCTGCAGGAACTTCAAACCGGCACTAGGAAACAGACTGAGAAACCAGATTAAAAGTTTCACCTTCAACCCGTTCCCTTTGTGCTAGATGAACGAACGTCTCTTCACATGCTCAGTTTTGAGAGAAAACTGTGTGTGAATGCCGTCCTTCTCCTAGCTTGTTGGGAACACAAAGTTTTTTTACAGTTTGAAACTACACTCCATACATATATATGAAGATGTACTAGCTCCAACTCGGTTTTACAGTGTAAACTGCAGTAACTTAAACCAGCACTAAGAAACAAACTGAGAAACCTGTGTAAAAGTTTCTCCTGCAACCCGTTCCCTTTTAGCTAGATGAACGAACGTGTCTCCACATGCTCATTTCTGAGAGATAAGTGTGTGTGAAAGCCGTACTTCACCCTGCTTGTTGGGAACACAAAGTTACATTTCAGTTGCTAATTACACTCCATACATATATAAGGGAAGGTACTAGCTCCAACTCGTTTTTACAGTGAAAACTGCTGGAATTTCAAACCGGTACTAGGAAACAGTCTGAGAAACCAGAGTAAAATTTCCCCATCAAACCGTTCCCTTTGTGGTAAATGAACGAACGTCTGTCCACATGCTCAGTTCTGAGTGAGAATTGTGTCTGGAAGCCGTCCTTCACCTAGCTTGTTGGGAACGCAAAGTTTCTTTTCAGTTGCCAACTACAATCCATACATCTATATTGGTAGGTAGTAGCTCCAACTCGGTTTTACAATTAAATCTGCAGGAACTCCAACCGGAACTAGGAAACGGACTTAGAAACCAGAGTAAAAGTTTCTCATGCAACCCGTTCCCTTTGTGCTAAATGAACGAACGTCTGTCCACATGCTCAGTTCTGAGAGATAAGTGTGTGTGAAAGCCGTCCTTCACCTAGCTTGTTGGGAACACAAAGTTTGTTTTCAGGTGCAAACTACACTCCGTACATATACATGGTCAGGTACTAACTCCAACTCGGTTTTACAGTGAAAATTGCAGGCACTTCAAACCGGCACTAGGAAACAGACTGAGAAACCAGAGTAAAAATTTCTCCGAAAATCCGTTCCCTTTATGCCAGATGAACGAAGTCTCTCCACATGCTCAGTTCTGAGAGATAATTGGGTGTGAAAGCCGTCCTTCACCCAACTTGTTGGGAACTCAAAGTTTGTTTTCTGTAGCAAACTACACTCCATACATATGTACGGGGAGTTACAAGCTCCAACTCGGTTTTACAGTGAAAACTGCAGGAATTTCAAACCGGCACTAGGAAACAGACTGAGAAACCAGAGAAAAAGTTGCTCCGGCAACCCGTTCCCTTTGTGCTAGATGAACTAACGTCTCTCCACATTATCAGTCCTGAGAGAAATTGTGGGTGAAAGCCGTCCTTCAAATAGCTTGTTGGGAACACGAAGTTTCTTTTCAGTTGCAAACTACACTCCATACTTATATATGGGGTGGTACTATTTCCAACTCGGTTTTACAGTGAAAACTACAGGAACTTCAAACCGGCACTGAGAAACAGACTTAGAAACAAGGGAAAATGTTCCTCCTAAAACCGTTCAATTTTTGCTAGATGAACGAGCGTCTCTCCATATGCTCAGTTCTGAGAGGTCAGTTTCGGTGAAAGCCATTCTTCACCTTGCTTGTTCGGAACACAATGTAACTTTTTAGTTAAAAACTACAATCCATACATATATATGGGGTTGTACTAGCTCCAACTCGGGTTTATAGTGAAAACTGCAGGAAGTTCAAAGCGGCACTAGGAAACAGACTGAGAAACCGGAGAAATAGTTGCTCCGGCAACCCGTTCACTTTGTGCTAGATGAACTAACGTCTCTCCACATGCTCAGTTCTGAGAGACAGATGTGTGTGAAAGCCATCCTTCACCTTGTTTGTTGGGAACACAATGGAACTTTTTAGTTGCAAACTACAATCCATAAATATATATGGGGTTGTACTAGCTCCAACTCGGGTTTACAGTGAAAACTGCAGGAATTTCAAACCGGCACTAGGAAACAGACTGAGAAACTAGAGTAAAAGTTTCAACTGCAACACGCTCCCTTTATGCTAAATGAACGAACGTCTCTCCACATGCTCAGTTCTGAGAGATAAGTGTGTGTCAAAGCCGTCCTTCACCAAGCTTATTGGGAACACAAAGATTCTTTTCATTTGCATAGTACACTCCATACATATATATGGGGAGGACTAGCTCCAACTGGGTTTTACAGTGAAAACAGCAGGATCTTCAAACCGGCACTAGGAAAGCGCATGAGAAAACAGAGTAAAAGTATCTCCTTCAAACCGTCCCCTTTGTGCTAGATAAAAGAAGGTCTCTCCACTTGCTCAGTTCTGAGAGATAAGTGTTTGTGGAAGCCGTCCTTCACCTACACTTTTGGGAACACAAAGTTACTTTTCAGTTGCAATCTACACTCCATACTTATATATGGGGAAGTACTACATCCAACTCGGTTTTACAGTGAAAACTGCTGGAACTTCAAACCGGCACTAGGAAACTGACTGAGAAAGCAGAGTAAAAGTTTTTCCTGCAATCCGTTCCTTTGTGCTAAATGAACGAACGTCTCTCCACATGCTCAGATCTGAGAGATAAGTGTTTGTGTAAGCCGTCCTTCACCTATATTTTTGGGAATACAAAGTTACTTTTCAGTTGCAATCTACACTCCATACATATATATGGGTAGGTACTAGGTCCAACACAGTTTTACAGTGAAAACTGCAGGAAATTCAAGCAGGCACTAGGAAACAGGCTGAGAAACCAGAGTAAAAGTTTCTCCTGCAACCCGTTACGTTTGTGCTAGAGAATCGAACAACACCCCACATGCTAAGTTCTGAGAGATAATGTGTGTGAAACCGTCCTTCAACTAGCTTGTTTGGAACACAAATTTTCTTTTCATTTGCAAACTGCACTCGATACATATATATGGGGAAGTACTAGCTCCAACATAATTTGACAGTGAAAACTGCAGATTCTTCAAACCGGCAGTAGGAAACAGACTGAGAAACCAGAGTGAAAGTTTCTCCTGCAACACTTTCCCATTGTGCTTGTTGAACGAACGTCTCACCATATGCTCAGTTCTGAGAGATAAGTGTGTGTGAAAGCCGTTCTTCACCTAGCTTGTTTGGAACACAAAGTTTCTTTTCAGTTGCAAACTACAATCCATACATATATATGGGGAGGTACTAGCTCCAACTCGGTTTTACAGTGAAAACTGCAGGAACTTGAAACCGGCACTAGGAATCAGACTGAGAAACCAGAGTAAAATTTCACCTGCAACCCGTTCCATTTGTGCTAGATGTACGAATGTCACTCCACATTCTCTGTTCTGAGAGACATTTGTGTGTGAATGCCTTCCTTCACATATCTTGTTGGGAAGACAAAGTTTTGATTCAGTTGCAAATTACACTCCATACATACATATGGGGTGGTACAATCTCCAACTCGGTTTTACAGTGAAAACTGCAGGAAATTCCAACCGGCACTATGAAACAGACTGAGAAACCAGATTAAAAGTTTCACCTTCAACCCGTTCCCTTTGTGCTAGATGAACGAACGTCTCTTCACATGCTCAGTTTTGAGAGAAAACTGTGTGTGAATGCCGTCCTTCTCCTAGCTTGTTGGGAACACAAAGTTTTTTTACATTTTGAAACTACACTCCACACATATATATGAAGATGTACTAGCTCCAACTCGGTTTTACAGTGTAAACTGCAGTAACTTAAACCGGCACTAAGAAACAAACTGAGAAACCTGTGTAAAAGTTTCTCCTGCAACCCGTTCCCTTTTAGCTAGATGAACGAACGTCTCTCCACATGCTCATTTCTGAGAGATAAGTGTGTGTGAAAGCCGTACTTCACCCTGCTTGTTGGGAACACAAAGTTACATTTCAGTTGCTAATTACACTCCATACATATATAAGGGAAGGGTACTAGCTCCAACTCGTTTTTACAGTGAAAACTGCTGGAATTTCAAACCGGTACTAGGAAACAGTCTGAGAAACCAGAGTAAAATTTCCCCATCAAACCGTTCCCTTTGTGGTAAATGAACGAACGTCTGTCCACATGCTCAGTTCTGAGTGAGAATTGTGTCTGGAAGCCGTCCTTCACCTAGCTTGTTGGGAACGCAAAGTTTCTTTTCAGTTGCCAACTACAATCCATACATCTATATTGGTAGGTAGTAGCTCCAACTCGGTTTTACAATTAAATCTGCAGGAACTCCAACCGGAACTAGGAAACGGACTTAGAAACCAGAGTAAAAGTTTCTCATGCAACCCGTTCCCTTTGTGCTAAATGAACGAACGTCTGTCCACATGCTCAGTTCTGAGAGATAAGTGTGTGTGAAAGCCGTCCTTCACCTAGCTTGTTGGGAACACAAAGTTTGTTTTCAGGTGCAAACTACACTCCGTACATATACATGGTCAGGTACTAACTCCAACTCGGTTTTACAGTGAAAATTGCAGGCACTTCAAACCGGCACTAGGAAACAGACTGAGAAACCAGAGTAAAAATTTCTCCGAAAATCCGTTCCCTTTATGCCAGATGAACGAAGTCTCTCCACATGCTCAGTTCTGAGAGATAATTGGGTGTGAAAGCCGTCCTTCACCCAACTTGTTGGGAACTCAAAGTTTGTTTTCTGTAGCAAACTACACTCCATACATATGTACGGGGAGTTACAAGCTCCAACTCGGTTTTACAGTGAAAACTGCAGGAATTTCAAACCGGCACTAGGAAACAGACTGAGAAACCAGAGAAAAAGTTGCTCCGGCAACCCGTTCCCTTTGTGCTAGATGAACTAACGTCTCTCCACATTATCAGTCCTGAGAGAAATTGTGGGTGAAAGCCGTCCTTCAAATAGCTTGTTGGGAACACGAAGTTTCTTTTCAGTTGCAAACTACACTCCATACTTATATATGGGGTGGTACTATTTCCAACTCGGTTTTACAGTGAAAACTACAGGAACTTCAAACCGGCACTGAGAAACAGACTTAGAAACAAGGGAAAATGTTCCTCCTAAAACCGTTCAATTTTTGCTAGATGAACGAGCGTCTCTCCATATGCTCAGTTCTGAGAGGTCAGTTTCGGTGAAAGCCATTCTTCACCTTGCTTGTTCGGAACACAATGTAACTTTTTAGTTAAAAACTACAATCCATACATATATATGGGGTTGTACTAGCTCCAACTCGGGTTTATAGTGAAAACTGCAGGAAGTTCAAAGCGGGCACTAGGAAACAGACTGAGAAACCGGAGAAATAGTTGCTCCGGCAACCCGTTCACTTTGTGCTAGATGAACTAACGTCTCTCCACATGCTCAGTTCTGAGAGACAGATGTGTGTGAAAGCCATCCTTCACCTTGTTTGTTGGGAACACAATGGAACTTTTTAGTTGCAAACTACAATCCATAAATATATATGGGGTTGTACTAGCTCCAACTCGGGTTTACAGTGAAAACTGCAGGAATTTCAAACCGGCACTAGGAAACAGACTGAGAAACTAGAGTAAAAGTTTCAACTGCAACACGCTCCCTTTATGCTAAATGAACGAACGTCTCTCCACATGCTCAGTTCTGAGAGATAAGTGTGTGTCAAAGCCGTCCTTCACCAAGCTTATTGGGAACACAAAGATTCTTTTCATTTGCATAGTACACTCCATACATATATATGGGGAGGACTAGCTCCAACTGGGTTTTACAGTGAAAACAGCAGGATCTTCAAACCGGCACTAGGAAAGCGCATGAGAAAACAGAGTAAAAGTATCTCCTTCAAACCGTCCCCTTTGTGCTAGATAAAAGAAGGTCTCTCCACTTGCTCAGTTCTGAGAGATAAGTGTTTGTGGAAGCCGTCCTTCACCTACACTTTTGGGAACACAAAGTTACTTTTCAGTTGCAATCTACACTCCATACTTATATATGGGGAAGTACTACATCCAACTCGGTTTTACAGTGAAAACTTGCTGGAACTTCAAACCGGCACTAGGAAACTGACTGAGAAAGCAGAGTAAAAGTTTTTCCTGCAATCCGTTCCTTTGTGCTAAATGAACGAACGTCTCTCCACATGCTCAGATCTGAGAGATAAGTGTTTGTGTAAGCCGTCCTTCACCTATATTTTTGGGAATACAAAGTTACTTTTCAGTTGCAATCTACACTCCATACATATATATGGGTAGGTACTAGGTCCAACACAGTTTTACAGTGAAAACTGCAGGAAATTCAAGCAGGCACTAGGAAACAGGCTGAGAAACCAGAGTAAAAGTTTCTCCTGCAACCCGTTACGTTTGTGCTAGAGAATCGAACAACACCCCACATGCTAAGTTCTGAGAGATAATGTGTGTGAAACCGTCCTTCAACTAGCTTGTTTGGAACACAAATTTTCTTTTCATTTGCAAACTGCACTCGATACATATATATGGGGAAGTACTAGCTCCAACATAATTTGACAGTGAAAACTGCAGATTCTTCAAACCGGCAGTAGGAAACAGACTGAGAAACCAGAGTGAAAGTTTCTCCTGCAACACTTTCCCATTGTGCTTGTTGAACGAACGTCTCACCATATGCTCAGTTCTGAGAGATAAGTGTGTGTGAAAGCCGTTTTTCACCTAGCTTGTTTGGAACACAAAGTTTCTTTTCAGTTGCAAACTACACTCCATACATATATATGGGGAGGTACTAGCTCCAACTCGGTTTTACAGTGAAAACTGAAGGAACTTTCAAGCCGGCACTAGGAAACAGGCTGAGAAACCAGAGAAAATGTTTCTCCTGCAACCCTATCCCTTTGTGCTACATGAACGAACGTCTCTCCCCATGTTCAGTTCTGAGAGATAATGTGTGTGAAATCCGTCCTTCACATAGCTTGTTGGGAACACAAAGTATATTTTCTGTTGCAAACTGAACTCCAGATATATATATGGGGAGGTACTAGCTCCACTCGGTTTTATACTGAAAAATGAAGGAACTTGTAACCGGCATTGGGAAACTGACTGAGAATCCAGAGTAAAATTTCCCCTGTAAACCATTCCATTTTTCTAGATGAATGAATGTTTGTCCACATGCTCAGTTTAGAGTGATAACTGTGTGTGAAATCCGTCCTTCACCTAGCTTGTTGGGAACACAAAAGTACTTTTCAGTAGCCAAACTACACCCATACATATATATGGGGAGGCACCAGCTCCAACTCGGTTTTACAGTGAAAACTGCAGGAACTTCATACCGGCAGTAGGAAACAGACTGAGAAACCAGAGTAAATGTTTCTCCTGCAACCCTTTTCCTTTGTGCTAAATGTACGAACGTCTCACCACATGCTCATTTCTGAGCGATAAGTGTGTGTGAAAGCCGGCCTTCACCTATCTTGTTGGGAACACAAAGTTTCTTTTCAGTTGCAAACTACACTCCATACATATATATGATGTTGTACTAGCTCCAACTCGGTTTTACAGGGAAAACTGCAGTAACTTAAATCGGCACTAGGAAACAGACTGAGAAACCAGAGAAAAAGTTTCTCCTGCAAACCGTTCCCATTGTTCTAGCTGAACGAACGTTTCACCACATGCTCAGTTCTGAGAGATAGGTGTGTGTGAAAGCCGTTTTTCACCTAGCTTGTTGGGAACACAAAGTTACTATTCAGTTGCAAACTACACTTCATACATATATATGGGGAAGTACTACATCCAACTCGGTTTTACAGTGAAAACTGCTGGAACTTCAAACTGGCACTAGGAAACAGACTGAGAAACCAGAGTAAAATTTCCCCAGCAACCCGTTCCCTTTGTGCTAGATGAACGAACGTCTGACCACATGCTAAATTCTGAGACATAAGTTTGTGTGAAAGCCGTCCTTCACCAACTTGTTGGGAACACAAAGTTTGTTTTCTGTTGCAAACTACACTCCATAAATTTATATGAGGAAATACTAGCTCAAACTCGGTTTTACAGAGAAAACTGCAGGAACTTCAAACAGGCACTAGGAAACAGACTGAGTACCCAGAGTATAATTTCCCCAGCAAACCTTTCCCTTTGTGCTAGATGAACGAACGTCTTTCCACTTGCTCAGTTCTGAGCTATAAGTGTGTGTGAAAGCCATGCTTCAAATAGCTTGTTGGGAACACAATTTTTCTATTAAGTTGCCAACTAACTCCATACATATATATTGGGAGATAGAAGTTCCAAGCACGGTTTTACAATGAAATCTGCAGGAACTTCAAACCGGCACTAGGAAACAGACTGAGAAACCAGAGTAAAAGTTTCCCCTGACACCCGTTCCGTTTGTGCTACATGAACGAACGTCTCTGCCCATGCTCATTTCTGAGAGATATGTGTGTGTGAAAGCCGTTTTTCACCTAGCTTGTAGGGAACACAAAGTTTCGTTTCAGTTGCAAACTACAATCCATACATTTTTAAGGGGAAGTAGTAGCTCCAACTCGGTTTTACAGTGAAAAATGCAGGAACTTCAAAGCGGCACTAGGAATCAGACTGAGATACTAGAGTAAAATTTCACCTGCAGCCCGTTCTTTTGTGCTAGATGAACGAACGTCACTCCACATCTCAGTTCTGAGTGTTTATTGTGTGTGAAAGCCGTCCTTCACCTAGCTTACTTGGAACACAAAGTTTCACTTCAGTTGCAAACTACATTCCATACATATATATTGGTTAGGTACTAGCTCCAACTCCGTTTTACATTGAAAACTGCAGGAACTTCTAACCGGCACTAGGAAACTTACTGAGAATCCTGAGTAAAGTTTTCTCCTGCAACCTATTCCCTTTGTGCTAGATGTAGGAACGTCTCTCCACATGCTCAGTTCTGAGAGATAATTTGTGTGAAACCGTCCTTCAACTAGCTTGTTGGGAACACATATTTTCTTTTCAGTTGCTAACTACACTCCATACATTTATATTGGAATGTAGTATCTCCAACTCTTTTTACAATGAAATCTGCAGGAACTGCAAACCGGCACTAGGAAACAGACTGAGAAAACAGAGTAAAAATTTCTCCTATAATCCGTTCCTTTTGTACCAGATGAACGAAGTCTCTACACATTCTCATTTCTGAGAGATAATTGGGTGTGAAAGCCGTCCTTCACCTTGCTTGTTGGGAACACAAAGTTTGTTTTCAGTTGCAAACTACACTCCATACATATGTACGGGGAGTTACAACCTCCAACTCGGTTTTACAGTGAAAACTGCTGGAACTTCAAACCGGCACTATGAAACAGACTGAGAAACCAGAGTAAAATTTCCCCAGCAACCCGTTCCCTTTGTGCTAGATGAAGGAACGTCTGACCACATGCTAAGTTCTGAGAAATAAGTGTGTGTGAAAGCCGTCCTTCACCAACTTGTTGGGAACACAAACTTTGTTTTCTGTTGCAAACTACACTCCATACATATATATGAAGATGTACTAGCTCCAACTCGGTTTTACAGTGATAACTGCAGGAAATTCAAAGCGGCACTAGGAAAAAGACTGAGTACCCAGAGTAAAATTTCCCCAGCAAACCTTTCCCTTTTTGCTAGATGAACGAACGTCTTTCCACTTGCTCAGTTCTGAGATATAAGTGTGTGTGAAAGCCATGCTTCAACTAGCTTGTTGGGAACACAAATTTTCTTTTAAGTTGCCAACTACACTCCATACATATATATTGGGAGATAGAAGTTCCAAATCGGTTTTACAATGAAATCTGCAGGAACTTCAAACCGGCACTAGGAAACAGACTGAGAAACCAGATTAAAAGTTTCACCTTCAACCCGTTCCCTTTGTGCTAGATGAACGAACGTCTCTTCACATGCTCAGTTTTGAGAGATAACTGTGTGTGAATGCCGTCCTTCTCCTAGCTTGTTGGGAACACAAAGTTTTTTTACAGTTTGAAACTACACTCCATACATATATATGAAGATGTACTAGCTCCAACTCGGTTTTACAGTGTAAACTGCAGTAACTTAAACCAGCACTAAGAAACAAACTGAGAAACCTGTGTAAAAGTTTCTCCTGCAACCCGTTCCCTTTTAGCTAGATGAACGAACGTGTCTCCACATGCTCATTTCTGAGAGATAAGTGTGTGTGAAAGCCGTACTTCACCCTGCTTGTTGGGAACACAAAGTTACATTTCAGTTGCTAATTACACTCCATACATATATAAGGGAAGGTACTAGCTCCAACTCGTTTTTACAGTGAAAACTGCTGGAATTTCAAACCGGTACTAGGAAACAGTCTGAGAAAGCAGAGTAAAATTTCCCCATCAAACCGTTCCCTTTGTGGTAAATGAACGAACGTCTGTCCACATGCTCAGTTCTGAGTGAGAATTGTGTCTGGAAGCCGTCCTTCACCTAGCTTGTTGGGAACGCAAAGTTTCTTTTCAGTTGCCAACTACAATCCATACATCTATATTGGTAGGTAGTAGCTCCAACTCGGTTTTACAATTAAATCTGCAGGAACTCCAACCGGAACTAGGAAACGGACTTAGAAACCAGAGTAAAAGTTTCTCATGCAACCCGTTCCCTTTGTGCTAAATGAACGAACGTCTGTCCACATGCTCAGTTCTGAGAGATAAGTGTGTGTGAAAGCCGTCCTTCACCTAGCTTGTTGGGAACACAAAGTTTGTTTTCAGGTGCAAACTACACTCCGTACATATACATGGTCAGGTACTAACTCCAACTCGGTTTTACAGTGAAAATTGCAGGCACTTCAAACCGGCACTAGGAAACAGACTGAGAAACCAGAGTAAAAATTTCTCCGAAAATCCGTTCCCTTTATGCCAGATGAACGAAGTCTCTCCACATGCTCAGTTCTGAGAGATAATTGGGTGTGAAAGCCGTCCTTCACCCAACTTGTTGGGAACTCAAAGTTTGTTTTCTGTAGCAAACTACACTCCATACATATGTACGGGGAGTTACAAGCTCCAACTCGGTTTTACAGTGAAAACTGCAGGAATTTCAAACCGGCACTAGGAAACAGACTGAGAAACCAGAGAAAAAGTTGCTCCGGCAACCCGTTCCCTTTGTGCTAGATGAACTAACGTCTCTCCACATTATCAGTCCTGAGAGAAATTGTGGGTGAAAGCCGTCCTTCAAATAGCTTGTTGGGAACACGAAGTTTCTTTTCAGTTGCAAACTACACTCCATACTTATATATGGGGTGGTACTATTTCCAACTCGGTTTTACAGTGAAAACTACAGGAACTTCAAACCGGCACTGAGAAACAGACTTAGAAACAAGGGAAAATGTTCCTCCTAAAACCGTTCAATTTTTGCTAGATGAACGAGCGTCTCTCCATATGCTCAGTTCTGAGAGGTCAGTTTCGGTGAAAGCCATTCTTCACCTTGCTTGTTCGGAACACAATGTAACTTTTTAGTTAAAAACTACAATCCATACATATATATGGGGTTGTACTAGCTCCAACTCGGGTTTATAGTGAAAACTGCAGGAAGTTCAAAGCGGCACTAGGAAACAGACTGAGAAACCGGAGAAATAGTTGCTCCGGCAACCCGTTCACTTTGTGCTAGATGAACTAACGTCTCTCCACATGCTCAGTTCTGAGAGACAGATGTGTGTGAAAGCCATCCTTCACCTTGTTTGTTGGGAACACAATGGAACTTTTTAGTTGCAAACTACAATCCATAAATATATATGGGGTTGTACTAGCTCCAACTCGGGTTTACAGTGAAAACTGCAGGAATTTCAAACCGGCACTAGGAAACAGACTGAGAAACTAGAGTAAAAGTTTCAACTGCAACACGCTCCCTTTATGCTAAATGAACGAACGTCTCTCCACATGCTCAGTTCTGAGAGATAAGTGTGTGTCAAAGCCGTCCTTCACCAAGCTTATTGGGAACACAAAGATTCTTTTCATTTGCATAGTACACTCCATACATATATATGGGGAGGACTAGCTCCAACTGGGTTTTACAGTGAAAACAGCAGGATCTTCAAACCGGCACTAGGAAAGCGCATGAGAAAACAGAGTAAAAGTATCTCCTGCAAACCGTCCCCTTTGTGCTAGATGAAAGAAGGTCTCTCCACTTGCTCAGTTCTGAGAGATAAGTGTTTGTGGAAGCCGTCCTTCACCTACACTTTTGGGAACACAAAGTTACTTTTCAGTTGCAATCTACACTCCATACATATATATGGGGAGGTACTAGCTCCAACTCGTTTTTACAAAGAAACTTGCAGGAACTTCAAACCGGCACTAGGAAACTGACTGAGAAAGCAGAGTAAAAGTTTTTCCTGCAATCCGTTCCTTTGTGCTAAATGAACGAACGTCTCTCCACATGCTCAGATCTGAGAGATAAGTGTTTGTGTAAGCCGTCCTTCACCTATATTTTTGGGAATACAAAGTTACTTTTCAGTTGCAATCTACACTCCATACATATATATGGGTAGGTACTAGGTCCAACACAGTTTTACAGTGAAAACTGCAGGAAATTCAAGCAGGCACTAGGAAACAGGCTGAGAAACCAGAGTAAAAGTTTCTCCTGCAACCCGTTACGTTTGTGCTAGAGAATCGAACAACACCCCACATGCTAAGTTCTGAGAGATAATGTGTGTGAAACCGTCCTTCAACTAGCTTGTTTGGAACACAAATTTTCTTTTCATTTGCAAACTGCACTCGATACATATATATGGGGAAGTACTAGCTCCAACATAATTTGACAGTGAAAACTGCAGATTCTTCAAACCGGCAGTAGGAAACAGACTGAGAAACCAGAGTGAAAGTTTCTCCTGCAACACTTTCCCATTGTGCTTGTTGAACGAACGTCTCACCATATGCTCAGTTCTGAGAGATAAGTGTGTGTGAAAGCCGTTTTTCACCTAGCTTGTTTGGAACACAAAGTTTCTTTTCAGTTGCAAACTACACTCCATACATATATATGGGGAGGTACTAGCTCCAACTCGGTTTTACAGTGAAAACTGAAGGAACTTCAAGCCGGCACTAGGAAACAGGCTGAGAAACCAGAGAAAATGTTTCTCCTGCAACCCTATCCCTTTGTGCTACATGAACGAACGTCTCTCCCCATGTTCAGTTCTGAGAGATAATGTGTGTGAAATCCGTCCTTCACATAGCTTGTTGGGAACACAAAGTATATTTTCTGTTGCAAACTGAACTCCAGATATATATATGGGGAGGTACTAGCTCCAACTCGGTTTTATACTGAAAAATGAAGGAACTTGTAACCGGCATTGGGAAACTGACTGAGAATCCAGAGTAAAATTTCCCCTGTAAACCATTCCATTTTTTCTAGATGAATGAATGTTTGTCCACATGCTCAGTTTAGAGTGATAACTGTGTGTGAAATCCGTCCTTCACCTAGCTTGTTGGGAACACAAAAGTACTTTTCAGTAGCAAACTACACCCATACATATATATGGGGAGGCACCAGCTCCAACTCGGTTTTACAGTGAAAACTGCAGGAACTTCATACCGGCAGTAGGAAACAGACTGAGAAACCAGAGTAAATGTTTCTCCTGCAAACCCTTTTCCTTTGTGCTAAATGTACGAACGTCTCACCACATGCTCATTTCTGAGCGATAAGTGTGTGTGAAAGCCGGCCTTCACCTATCTTGTTGGGAACACAAAGTTTCTTTTCAGTTGCAAACTACACTCCATACATATATATGATGTTGTACTAGCTCCAACTCGGTTTTACAGGGAAAACTGCAGTAACTTAAATCGGCACTAGGAAACAGACTGAGAAACCAGAGAAAAAGTTTCTCCTGCAAACCGTTCCCATTGTTCTAGCTGAACGAACGTTTCACCACATGCTCAGTTCTGAGAGATAGGTGTGTGTGAAAGCCGTTTTTCACCTAGCTTGTTGGGAACACAAAGTTACTATTCAGTTGCAAACTACACTTCATACATATATATGGGGAAGTACTACATCCAACTCGGTTTTACAGTGAAAACTGCTGGAACTTCAAACCGGCACTAGGAAACAGACTGAGAAACCAGAGTAAAATTTCCCCAGCAACCCGTTCCCTTTGTGCTAGATGAACGAACGTCTGACCACATGCTAAATTCTGAGACATAAGTTTGTGTGAAAGCCGTCCTTCACCAACTTGTTGGGAACACAAAGTTTGTTTTCTGTTGCAAACTACACTCCATAAATTTATATGAGGAAATACTAGCTCAAACTCGGTTTTACAGAGAAAACTGCAGGAACTTCAAACAGGCACTAGGAAACAGACTGAGTACCCAGAGTATAATTTCCCCAGCAAACCTTTCCCTTTGTGCTAGATGAACGAACGTCTTTCCACTTGCTCAGTTCTGAGCTATAAGTGTGTGTGAAAGCCATGCTTCAAATAGCTTGTTGGGAACACAATTTTTCTATTAAGTTGCCAACTAACTCCATACATATATATTGGGAGATAGAAGTTCCAACACGGTTTTACAATGAAATCTGCAGGAACTTCAAACCGGCACTAGGAAACAGACTGAGAAACCAGAGTAAAAGTTTCCCCTGACACCCGTTCCGTTTGTGCTACATGAACGAACGTCTCTGCCCATGCTCATTTCTGAGAGATATGTGTGTGTGAAAGCCGTTTTTCACCTAGCTTGTAGGGAACACAAAGTTTCGTTTCAGTTGCAAACTACAATCCATACATTTTTAAGGGGAAGTAGTAGCTCCAACTCGGTTTTACAGTGAAAAATGCAGGAACTTCAAACCGGCACTAGGAATCAGACTGAGATACTAGAGTAAAATTTCACCTGCAGCCCGTTCTTTTGTGCTAGATGAACGAACGTCACTCCACATCTCAGTTCTGAGTGTTTATTGTGTGTGAAAGCCGTCCTTCACCTAGCTTACTTGGAACACAAAGTTTCACTTCAGTTGCAAACTACATTCCATACATATATATTGGTTAGGTACTAGCTCCAACTCCGTTTTACATTGAAAACTGCAGGAACTTCTAACCGGCACTAGGAAACTTACTGAGAATCCTGAGTAAAGTTTTCTCCTGCAACCTATTCCCTTTGTGCTAGATGTAGGAACGTCTCTCCACATGCTCAGTTCTGAGAGATAATTTGTGTGAAACCGTCCTTCTCCTAGCTTGTTGGGAACACATATTTTCTTTTCAGTTGCTAACTACACTCCATACATTTATATTGGAATGTAGTATCTCCAACTCTTTTTACAATGAAATCTGCAGGAACTGCAAACCGGCACTAGGAAACAGACTGAGAAAACAGAGTAAAAATTTCTCCTATAATCCGTTCCTTTTGTACCAGATGAACGAAGTCTCTACACATGCTCATTTCTGAGAGATAATTGGGTGTGAAAGCCGTCCTTCACCTTGCTTGTTGGGAACACAAAGTTTGTTTTCAGTTGCAAACTACACTCCATACATATGTACGGGGAGTTACAACCTCCAACTCGGTTTTACAGTGAAAACTGCTGGAACTTCAAACCGGCACTATGAAACAGACTGAGAAACCAGAGTAAAATTTCCCCAGCAACCCGTTCCCTTTGTGCTAGATGAAGGAACGTCTGACCACATGCTAAGTTCTGAGAAATAAGTGTGTGTGAAAGCCGTCCTTCACCAACTTGTTGGGAACACAAACTTTGTTTTCTGTTGCAAACTACACTCCATACATATATATGAAGATGTACTAGCTCCAACTCGGTTTTACAGTGATAACTGCAGGAAATTCAAAGCGGCACTAGGAAAAAGACTGAGTACCCAGAGTAAAATTTCCCCAGCAAACCTTTCCCTTTTTGCTAGATGAACGAACGTCTTTCCACTTGCTCAGTTCTGAGATATAAGTGTGTGTGAAAGCCATGCTTCAACTAGCTTGTTGGGAACACAAATTTTCTTTTAAGTTGCCAACTACACTCCATACATATATATTGGGAGATAGAAGTTCCAAATCGGTTTTACAATGAAATCTGCAGGAACTTCAAACCGGCACTAGGAAACAGACTGAGAAACCAGATTAAAAGTTTCACCTTCAACCCGTTCCCTTTGTGCTAGATGAACGAACGTCTCTTCACATGCTCAGTTTTGAGAGAAAACTGTGTGTGAATGCCGTCCTTCTCCTAGCTTGTTGGGAACACAAAGTTTTTTTACAGTTTGAAACTACACTCCATACATATATATGAAGATGTACTAGCTCCAACTCGGTTTTACAGTGTAAACTGCAGTAACTTAAACCAGCACTAAGAAACAAACTGAGAAACCTGTGTAAAAGTTTCTCCTGCAACCCGTTCCCTTTTAGCTAGATGAACGAACGTGTCTCCACATGCTCATTTCTGAGAGATAAGTGTGTGTGAAAGCCGTACTTCACCCTGCTTGTTGGGAACACAAAGTTACATTTCAGTTGCTAATTACACTCCATACATATATAAGGGAAGGTACTAGCTCCAACTCGTTTTTACAGTGAAAACTGCTGGAATTTCAAACCGGTACTAGGAAACAGTCTGAGAAAGCAGAGTAAAATTTCCCCATCAAACCGTTCCCTTTGTGGTAAATGAACGAACGTCTGTCCACATGCTCAGTTCTGAGTGAGAATTGTGTCTGGAAGCCGTCCTTCACCTAGCTTGTTGGGAACGCAAAGTTTCTTTTCAGTTGCCAACTACAATCCATACATCTATATTGGTAGGTAGTAGCTCCAACTCGGTTTTACAATTAAATCTGCAGGAACTCCAACCGGAACTAGGAAACGGACTTAGAAACCAGAGTAAAAGTTTCTCATGCAACCCGTTCCCTTTGTGCTAAATGAACGAACGTCTGTCCACATGCTCAGTTCTGAGAGAGAAGTGTGTGTGAAAGCCGTCCTTCACCTAGCTTGTTGGGAACACAAAGTTTGTTTTCAGGTGCAAACTACACTCCGTACATATACATGGTCAGGTACTAACTCCAACTCGGTTTTACAGTGAAAATTGCAGGCACTTCAAACCGGCACTAGGAAACAGACTGAGAAACCAGAGTAAAAATTTCTCCGAAAATCCGTTCCCTTTATGCCAGATGAACGAAGTCTCTCCACATGCTCAGTTCTGAGAGATAATTGGGTGTGAAAGCCGTCCTTCACCCAACTTGTTGGGAACTCAAAGTTTGTTTTCTGTAGCAAACTACACTCCATACATATGTACGGGGAGTTACAAGCTCCAACTCGGTTTTACAGTGAAAACTGCAGGAATTTCAAACCGGCACTAGGAAACAGACTGAGAAACCAGAGAAAAAGTTGCTCCGGCAACCCGTTCCCTTTGTGCTAGATGAACTAACGTCTCTCCACATTATCAGTCCTGAGAGAAATTGTGGGTGAAAGCCGTCCTTCAAATAGCTTGTTGGGAACACGAAGTTTCTTTTCAGTTGCAAACTACACTCCATACTTATATATGGGGTGGTACTATTTCCAACTCGGTTTTACAGTGAAAACTACAGGAACTTCAAACCGGCACTGAGAAACAGACTTAGAAACAAGGGAAAATGTTCCTCCTAAAACCGTTCAATTTTTGCTAGATGAACGAGCGTCTCTCCATATGCTCAGTTCTGAGAGGTCAGTTTCGGTGAAAGCCATTCTTCACCTTGCTTGTTCGGAACACAATGTAACTTTTTAGTTAAAAACTACAATCCATACATATATATGGGGTTGTACTAGCTCCAACTCGGGTTTATAGTGAAAACTGCAGGAAGTTCAAAGCGGCACTAGGAAACACACTGAGAAACCGGAGAAATAGTTGCTCCGGCAACCCGTTCACTTTGTGCTAGATGAACTAACGTCTCTCCACATGCTCAGTTCTGAGAGACAGATGTGTGTGAAAGCCATCCTTCACCTTGTTTGTTGGGAACACAATGGAACTTTTTAGTTGCAAACTACAATCCATAAATATATATGGGGTTGTACTAGCTCCAACTCGGGTTTACAGTGAAAACTGCAGGAATTTCAAACCGGCACTAGGAAACAGACTGAGAAACTAGAGTAAAAGTTTCAACTGCAACACGCTCCCTTTATGCTAAATGAACGAACGTCTCTCCACATGCTCAGTTCTGAGAGATAAGTGTGTGTCAAAGCCGTCCTTCACCAAGCTTATTGGGAACACAAAGATTCTTTTCATTTGCATAGTACACTCCATACATATATATGGGGAGGACTAGCTCCAACTGGGTTTTACAGTGAAAACAGCAGGATCTTCAAACCGGCACTAGGAAAGCGCATGAGAAAACAGAGTAAAAGTATCTCCTGCAAACCGTCCCCTTTGTGCTAGATGAAAGAAGGTCTCTCCACTTGCTCAGTTCTGAGAGATAAGTGTTTGTGGAAGCCGTCCTTCACCTACACTTTTGGGAACACAAAGTTACTTTTCAGTTGCAATCTACACTCCATACATATATATGGGGAGGTACTAGCTCCAACTCGTTTTTACAAAGAAACTTGCAGGAACTTCAAACCGGCACTAGGAAACTGACTGAGAAAGCAGAGTAAAAGTTTTTCCTGCAATCCGTTCCTTTGTGCTAAATGAACGAACGTCTCTCCACATGCTCAGATCTGAGAGATAAGTGTTTGTGTAAGCCGTCCTTCACCTATATTTTTGGGAATACAAAGTTACTTTTCAGTTGCAATCTACACTCCATACATATATATGGGTAGGTACTAGGTCCAACACAGTTTTACAGTGAAAACTGCAGGAAATTCAAGCAGGCACTAGGAAACAGGCTGAGAAACCAGAGTAAAAGTTTCTCCTGCAACCCGTTACGTTTGTGCTAGAGAATCGAACAACACCCCACATGCTAAGTTCTGAGAGATAATGTGTGTGAAACCGTCCTTCAACTAGCTTGTTTGGAACACAAATTTTCTTTTCATTTGCAAACTGCACTCGATACATATATATGGGGAAGTACTAGCTCCAACATAATTTGACAGTGAAAACTGCAGATTCTTCAAACCGGCAGTAGGAAACAGACTGAGAAACCAGAGTGAAAGTTTCTCCTGCAACACTTTCCCATTGTGCTTGTTGAACGAACGTCTCACCATATGCTCAGTTCTGAGAGATAAGTGTGTGTGAAAGCCGTTTTTCACCTAGCTTGTTTGGAACACAAAGTTTCTTTTCAGTTGCAAACTACACTCCATACATATATATGGGGAGGTACTAGCTCCAACTCGGTTTTACAGTGAAAACTGAAGGAACTTCAAGCCGGCACTAGGAAACAGGCTGAGAAACCAGAGAAAATGTTTCTCCTGCAACCCTATCCCTTTGTGCTACATGAACGAACGTCTCTCCCCATGTTCAGTTCTGAGAGATAATGTGTGTGAAATCCGTCCTTCACATAGCTTGTTGGGAACACAAAGTATATTTTCTGTTGCAAACTGAACTCCAGATATATATATGGGGAGGTACTAGCTCCAACTCGGTTTTATACTGAAAAATGAAGGAACTTGTAACCGGCATTGGGAAACTGACTGAGAATCCAGAGTAAAATTTCCCCTGTAAAGCATTCCATTTTTTCTAGATGAATGAATGTTTGTCCACATGCTCAGTTTAGAGTGATAACTGTGTGTGAAATCCGTCCTTCACCTAGCTTGTTGGGAACACAAAAGTACTTTTCAGTAGCAAACTACACCCATACATATATATGGGGAGGCACCAGCTCCAACTCGGTTTTACAGTGAAAACTGCAGGAACTTCATACCGGCAGTAGGAAACAGACTGAGAAACCAGAGTAAATGTTTCTCCTGCAACCCTTTTCCTTTGTGCTAAATGTACGAACGTCTCACCACATGCTCATTTCTGAGCGATAAGTGTGTGTGAAAGCCGGCCTTCACCTATCTTGTTGGGAACACAAAGTTTCTTTTCAGTTGCAAACTACACTCCATACATATATATGATGTTGTACTAGCTCCAACTCGGTTTTACAGGGAAAACTGCAGTAACTTAAATCGGCACTAGGAAACAGACTGAGAAACCAGAGAAAAAGTTTCTCCTGCAAACCGTTCCCATTGTTCTAGCTGAACGAACGTTTCACCACATGCTCAGTTCTGAGAGATAGGTGTGTGTGAAAGCCGTTTTTCACCTAGCTTGTTGGGAACACAAAGTTACTATTCAGTTGCAAACTACACTTCATACATATATATGGGGAAGTACTACATCCAACTCGGTTTTACAGTGAAAACTGCTGGAACTTCAAACCGGCACTAGGAAACAGACTGAGAAACCAGAGTAAAATTTCCCCAGCAACCCGTTCCCTTTGTGCTAGATGAACGAACGTCTGACCACATGCTAAATTCTGAGACATAAGTTTGTGTGAAAGCCGTCCTTCACCAACTTGTTGGGAACACAAAGTTTGTTTTCTGTTGCAAACTACACTCCATAAATTTATATGAGGAAATACTAGCTCAAACTCGGTTTTACAGAGAAAACTGCAGGAACTTCAAACAGGCACTAGGAAACAGACTGAGTACCCAGAGTATAATTTCCCCAGCAAACCTTTCCCTTTGTGCTAGATGAACGAACGTCTTTCCACTTGCTCAGTTCTGAGCTATAAGTGTGTGTGAAAGCCATGCTTCAAATAGCTTGTTGGGAACACAATTTTTCTATTAAGTTGCCAACTAACTCCATACATATATATTGGGAGATAGAAGTTCCAACACGGTTTTACAATGAAATCTGCAGGAACTTCAAACCGGCACTAGGAAACAGACTGAGAAACCAGAGTAAAAGTTTCCCCTGACACCCGTTCCGTTTGTGCTACATGAACGAACGTCTCTGCCCATGCTCATTTCTGAGAGATATGTGTGTGTGAAAGCCGTTTTTCACCTAGCTTGTAGGGAACACAAAGTTTCGTTTCAGTTGCAAACTACAATCCATACATTTTTAAGGGGAAGTAGTAGCTCCAACTCGGTTTTACAGTGAAAAATGCAGGAACTTCAAACCGGCACTAGGAATCAGACTGAGATACTAGAGTAAAATTTCACCTGCAGCCCGTTCTTTTGTGCTAGATGAACGAACGTCACTCCACATCTCAGTTCTGAGTGTTTATTGTGTGTGAAAGCCGTCCTTCACCTAGCTTACTTGGAACACAAAGTTTCACTTCAGTTGCAAACTACATTCCATACATATATATTGGTTAGGTACTAGCTCCAACTCCGTTTTACATTGAAAACTGCAGGAACTTCTAACCGGCACTAGGAAACTTACTGAGAATCCTGAGTAAAGTTTTCTCCTGCAACCTATTCCCTTTGTGCTAGATGTAGGAACGTCTCTCCACATGCTCAGTTCTGAGAGATAATTTGTGTGAAACCGTCCTTCTCCTAGCTTGTTGGGAACACATATTTTCTTTTCAGTTGCTAACTACACTCCATACATTTATATTGGAATGTAGTATCTCCAACTCTTTTTACAATGAAATCTGCAGGAACTGCAAACCGGCACTAGGAAACAGACTGAGAAAACAGAGTAAAAATTTCTCCTATAATCCGTTCCTTTTGTACCAGATGAACGAAGTCTCTACACATGCTCATTTCTGAGAGATAATTGGGTGTGAAAGCCGTCCTTCACCTTGCTTGTTGGGAACACAAAGTTTGTTTTCAGTTGCAAACTACACTCCATACATATGTACGGGGAGTTACAACCTCCAACTCGGTTTTACAGTGAAAACTGCTGGAACTTCAAACCGGCACTATGAAACAGACTGAGAAACCAGAGTAAAATTTCCCCAGCAACCCGTTCCCTTTGTGCTAGATGAAGGAACGTCTGACCACATGCTAAGTTCTGAGAAATAAGTGTGTGTGAAAGCCGTCCTTCACCAACTTGTTGGGAACACAAACTTTGTTTTCTGTTGCAAACTACACTCCATACATATATATGAAGATGTACTAGCTCCAACTCGGTTTTACAGTGATAACTGCAGGAAATTCAAAGCGGCACTAGGAAAAAGACTGAGTACCAGAGTAAAATTTCCCCAGCAAACCTTTCCCTTTTTGCTAGATGAACGAACGTCTTTCCACTTGCTCAGTTCTGAGATATAAGTGTGTGTGAAAGCCATGCTTCAACTAGCTTGTTGGGAACACAAATTTTCTTTTAAGTTGCCAACTACACTCCATACATATATATTGGGAGATAGAAGTTCCAAATCGGTTTTACAATGAAATCTGCAGGAACTTCAAACCGGCACTAGGAAACAGACTGAGAAACCAGATTAAAAGTTTCACCTTCAACCCGTTCCCTTTGTGCTAGATGAACGAACGTCTCTTCACATGCTCAGTTTTGAGAGAAAACTGTGTGTGAATGCCGTCCTTCTCCTAGCTTGTTGGGAACACAAAGTTTTTTTACAGTTTGAAACTACACTCCATACATATATATGAAGATGTACTAGCTCCAACTCGGTTTTACAGTGTAAACTGCAGTAACTTAAACCAGCACTAAGAAACAAACTGAGAAACCTGTGTAAAAGTTTCTCCTGCAACCCGTTCCCTTTTAGCTAGATGAACGAACGTGTCTCCACATGCTCATTTCTGAGAGATAAGTGTGTGTGAAAGCCGTACTTCACCCTGCTTGTTGGGAACACAAAGTTACATTTCAGTTGCTAATTACACTCCATACATATATAAGGGAAGGTACTAGCTCCAACTCGTTTTTACAGTGGAAAACTGCTGGAATTTCAAACCGGTACTAGGAAACAGTCTGAGAAAGCAGAGTAAAATTTCCCCATCAAACCGTTCCCTTTGTGGTAAATGAACGAACGTCTGTCCACATGCTCAGTTCTGAGTGAGAATTGTGTCTGGAAGCCGTCCTTCACCTAGCTTGTTGGGAACGCAAAGTTTCTTTTCAGTTGCCAACTACAATCCATACATCTATATTGGTAGGTAGTAGCTCCAACTCGGTTTTACAATTAAATCTGCAGGAACTCCAACCGGAACTAGGAAACGGACTTAGAAACCAGAGTAAAAGTTTCTCATGCAACCCGTTCCCTTTGTGCTAAATGAACGAACGTCTGTCCACATGCTCAGTTCTGAGAGATAAGTGTGTGTGAAAGCCGTCCTTCACCTAGCTTGTTGGGAACACAAAGTTTGTTTTCAGGTGCAAACTACACTCCGTACATATACATGGTCAGGTACTAACTCCAACTCGGTTTTACAGTGAAAATTGCAGGCACTTCAAACCGGCACTAGGAAACAGACTGAGAAACCAGAGTAAAAATTTCTCCGAAAATCCGTTCCCTTTATGCCAGATGAACGAAGTCTCTCCACATGCTCAGTTCTGAGAGATAATTGGGTGTGAAAGCCGTCCTTCACCCAACTTGTTGGGAACTCAAAGTTTGTTTTCTGTAGCAAACTACACTCCATACATATGTACGGGGAGTTACAAGCTCCAACTCGGTTTTACAGTGAAAACTGCAGGAATTTCAAACCGGCACTAGGAAACAGACTGAGAAACCAGAGAAAAAGTTGCTCCGGCAACCCGTTCCCTTTGTGCTAGATGAACTAACGTCTCTCCACATTATCAGTCCTGAGAGAAATTGTGGGTGAAAGCCGTCCTTCAAATAGCTTGTTGGGAACACGAAGTTTCTTTTCAGTTGCAAACTACACTCCATACTTATATATGGGGTGGTACTATTTCCAACTCGGTTTTACAGTGAAAACTACAGGAACTTCAAACCGGCACTGAGAAACAGACTTAGAAACAAGGGAAAATGTTCCTCCTAAAACCGTTCAATTTTTGCTAGATGAACGAGCGTCTCTCCATATGCTCAGTTCTGAGAGGTCAGTTTCGGTGAAAGCCATTCTTCACCTTGCTTGTTCGGAACACAATGTAACTTTTTAGTTAAAAACTACAATCCATACATATATATGGGGTTGTACTAGCTCCAACTCGGGTTTATAGTGAAAACTGCAGGAAGTTCAAAGCGGCACTAGGAAACACACTGAGAAACCGGAGAAATAGTTGCTCCGGCAACCCGTTCACTTTGTGCTAGATGAACTAACGTCTCTCCACATGCTCAGTTCTGAGAGACAGATGTGTGTGAAAGCCATCCTTCACCTTGTTTGTTGGGAACACAATGGAACTTTTTAGTTGCAAACTACAATCCATAAATATATATGGGGTTGTACTAGCTCCAACTCGGGTTTACAGTGAAAACTGCAGGAATTTCAAACCGGCACTAGGAAACAGACTGAGAAACTAGAGTAAAAGTTTCAACTGCAACACGCTCCCTTTATGCTAAATGAACGAACGTCTCTCCACATGCTCAGTTCTGAGAGATAAGTGTGTGTCAAAGCCGTCCTTCACCAAGCTTATTGGGAACACAAAGATTCTTTTCATTTGCATAGTACACTCCATACATATATATGGGGAGGACTAGCTCCAACTGGGTTTTACAGTGAAAACAGCAGGATCTTCAAACCGGCACTAGGAAAGCACATGAGAAAACAGAGTAAAAGTATCTCCTGCAAACCGTCCCCTTTGTGCTAGATGAAAGAAGGTCTCTCCACTTGCTCAGTTCTGAGAGATAAGTGTTTGTGGAAGCCGTCCTTCACCTACACTTTTGGGAACACAAAGTTACTTTTCAGTTGCAATCTACACTCCATACATATATATGGGGAGGTACTAGCTCCAACTCGTTTTTACAAAGAAACTTGCAGGAACTTCAAACCGGCACTAGGAAACTGACTGAGAAAGCAGAGTAAAAGATTTTCCTGCAATCCGTTCCTTTGTGCTAAATGAACGAACGTCTCTCCACATGCTCAGATCTGAGAGATAAGTGTTTGTGTAAGCCGTCCTTCACCTATATTTTTGGGAATACAAAGTTACTTTTCAGTTGCAATCTACACTCCATACATATATATGGGTAGGTACTAGGTCCAACACAGTTTTACAGTGAAAACTGCAGGAAATTCAAGCAGGCACTAGGAAACAGACTGAGAAACCAGAGAAAAAGTTGCTCCGGCAACCCGTTCCCTTTGTGCTAGATGAACTAACGTCTCTCCACATTATCAGTCCTGAGAGAAATTGTGGGTGAAAGCCGTCCTTCAAATAGCTTGTTGGGAACACGAAGTTTCTTTTCAGTTGCAAACTACACTCCATACTTATATATGGGGTGGTACTATTTCCAACTCGGTTTTACAGTGAAAACTACAGGAACTTCAAACCGGCACTGAGAAACAGACTTAGAAACAAGGGAAAATGTTCCTCCTAAAACCGTTCAATTTTTGCTAGATGAACGAGCGTCTCTCCATATGCTCAGTTCTGAGAGGTCAGTTTCGGTGAAAGCCATTCTTCACCTTGCTTGTTCGGAACACAATGTAACTTTTTAGTTAAAAACTACAATCCATACATATATATGGGGTTGTACTAGCTCCAACTCGGGTTTATAGTGAAAACTGCAGGAAGTTCAAAGCGGCACTAGGAAACACACTGAGAAACCGGAGAAATAGTTGCTCCGGCAACCCGTTCACTTTGTGCTAGATGAACTAACGTCTCTCCACATGCTCAGTTCTGAGAGACAGATGTGTGTGAAAGCCATCCTTCACCTTGTTTGTTGGGAACACAATGGAACTTTTTAGTTGCAAACTACAATCCATAAATATATATGGGGTTGTACTAGCTCCAACTCGGGTTTACAGTGAAAACTGCAGGAATTTCAAACCGGCACTAGGAAACAGACTGAGAAACTAGAGTAAAAGTTTCAACTGCAACACGCTCCCTTTATGCTAAATGAACGAACATCTCTCCACATGCTCAGTTCTGAGAGATAAGTGTGTGTCAAAGCCGTCCTTCACCAAGCTTATTGGGAACACAAAGATTCTTTTCATTTGCATAGTACACTCCATACATATATATGGGGAGGACTAGCTCCAACTGGGTTTTACAGTGAAAACAGCAGGATCTTCAAACCGGCACTAGGAAAGCACATGAGAAAACAGAGTAAAAGTATCTCCTGCAAACCGTCCCCTTTGTGCTAGATGAAAGAAGGTCTCTCCACTTGCTCAGTTCTGAGAGATAAGTGTTTGTGGAAGCCGTCCTTCACCTACACTTTGGGAACACAAAGTTACTTTTCAGTTGCAATCTACACTCCATACATATATATGGGGAGGTACTAGCTCCAACTCGTTTTTACAAAGAAACTTGCAGGAACTTCAAACCGGCACTAGGAAACTGACTGAGAAAGCAGAGTAAAAGTTTTTCCTGCAATCCGTTCCTTTGTGCTAAATGAACGAACGTCTCTCCACATGCTCAGATCTGAGAGATAAGTGTTTGTGTAAGCCGTCCTTCACCTATATTTTGGGAATACAAAGTTACTTTTCAGTTGCAATCTACACTCCATACATATATATGGGTAGGTACTAGGTCCAACACAGTTTTACAGTGAAAACTGCAGGAAATTCAAGCAGGCACTAGGAACAGGCTGAGAAACCAGAGTAAAAGTTTCTCCTGCAACCCGTTACGTTTGTGCTAGAGAATCGAACAACACCCCACATGCTAAGTTCTGAGAGATAATGTGTGTGAAACCGTCCTTCAACTAGCTTGTTTGGAACACAAATTTTCTTTTCATTTGCAAACTGCACTCGATACATATATATGGGGAAGTACTAGCTCCAACATAATTTGACAGTGAAAACTGCAGATTCTTCAAACCGGCAGTAGGAAACAGACTGAGAAACCAGAGTGAAAGTTTCTCCTGCAACACTTTCCCATTGTGCTTGTTGAACGAACGTCTCACCATATGCTCAGTTCTGAGAGATAAGTGTGTGTGAAAGCCGTTTTTCACCTAGCTTGTTTGGAACACAAAGTTTCTTTTCAGTTGCAAACTACACTCCATACATATATATGGGGAGGTACTAGCTCCAACTCGGTTTTTACAGTGAAAACTGAAGGAACTTCAAGCCGGCACTAGGAAACAGGCTGAGAAACCAGAGAAAATGTTTCTCCTGCAACCCTATCCCTTTGTGCTACATGAACGAACGTCTCTCCCCATGTTCAGTTCTGAGAGATAATGTGTGTGAAATCCGTCCTTCACATAGCTTGTTGGGAACACAAAGTATATTTTCTGTTGCAAACTGAACTCCAGATATATATATGGGGAGGTACTAGCTCCAACTCGGTTTTATACTGAAAAATGAAGGAACTTGTAACCGGCATTGGGAAACTGACTGAGAATCCAGAGTAAAATTTCCCCTGTAAACCATTCCATTTTTTCTAGATGAATGAATGTTTGTCCACATGCTCAGTTTAGAGTGATAACTGTGTGTGAAATCCGTCCTTCACCTAGCTTGTTGGGAACACAAAAGTACTTTTCAGTAGCAAACTACACCCATACATATATATGGGGAGGCACCAGCTCCAACTCGTTTTTACAGTGAAAACTGCAGGAACTTCATACCGGCAGTAGGAAACAGACTGAGAAACCAGAGTAAATGTTTCTCCTGCAACCCTTTTCCTTTGTGCTAAATGTACGAACGTCTCACCACATGCTCATTCTGAGCGATAAGTGTGTGTGAAAGCCGGCCTTCACCTATCTTGTTGGGACACAAAGTTTCTTTTCAGTTGCAAACTACACTCCATACATATATATGATGTTGTACTAGCTCCAACTCGGTTTTACAGGGAAAACTGCAGTAACTTAAATCGGCACTAGGAAACAGACTGAGAAACCAGAGAAAAAGTTTCTCCTGCAAACCGTTCCCATTGTTCTAGCTGAACGAACGTTTCACCACATGCTCAGTTCTGAGAGATAGGTGTGTGTGAAAGCCGTTTTTCACCTAGCTTGTTGGGAACACAAGTTACTATTCAGTTGCAAACTACACTTCATACATATATATGGGGAAGTACTACATCCAACTCGGTTTTACAGTGAAAACTGCTGGAACTTCAAACCGGCACTAGGAAACAGACTGAGAAACCAGAGTAAAATTTCCCCAGCAACCCGTTCCCTTTGTGCTAGATGAACGAACGTCTGACCACATGCTAAATTCTGAGACATAAGTTTGTGTGAAAGCCGTCCTTCACCAACTTGTTGGGAACACAAAGTTTGTTTTCTGTTGCAAACTACACTCCATAAATTTATATGAGGAAATACTAGCTCAAACTCGGTTTTACAGAGAAAACTGCAGGAACTTCAAACAGGCACTAGGAAACAGACTGAGTACCCAGAGTATAATTTCCCCAGCAAACCTTTCCCTTTGTGCTAGATGAACGAACGTCTTTCCACTTGCTCAGTTCTGAGCTATAAGTGTGTGTGAAAGCCATGCTTCAAATAGCTTGTTGGGAACACAATTTTTCTATTAAGTTGCCAACTAATTCCATACATATATATTGGGAGATAGAAGTTCCAACACGGTTTTACAATGAAATCTGCAGGAACTTCAAACCGGCACTAGGAAACAGACTGAGAAACCAGAGTAAAAGTTTCCCCTGACACCCGTTCCGTTTGTGCTACATGAACGAACGTCTCTGCCCATGCTCATTTCTGAGAGATATGTGTGTGTGAAAGCCGTTTTTTCACCTAGCTTGTAGGGAACACAAAGTTTCGTTTCAGTTGCAAACTACAATCCATACATTTTAAGGGGAAGTAGTAGCTCCAACTCGGTTTTACAGTGAAAATGCAGGAACTTCAAACCGGCACTAGGAATCAGACTGAGATACTAGAGTAAAATTTCACCTGCAAGCCCGTTCTTTTGTGCTAGATGAACGAACGTCACTCCACATCTCAGTTCTGAGTGTTTATTGTGTGTGAAAGCCGTCCTTCACCTAGCTTACTTGGAACACAAAGTTTCACTTCAGTTGCAAACTACATTCCATACATATATATTGGTTAGGTACTAGCTCCAACTCCGTTTTACATTGAAACTGCAGGAACTTCTAACCGGCACTAGGAAACTACTGAGAATCCTGAGTAAAGTTTTCTCCTGCAACCTATTCCCTTTGTGCTAGATGTAGGAACGTCTCTCCACATGCTCAGTTCTGAGAGATAATTTGTGTGAAACCGTCCTTCTCCTAGCTTGTTGGGAACACATATTTTCTTTTCAGTTGCTACTACACTCCATACATTATATTGGAATGTAGTATCTCCAACTCTTTTTACAATGAAATCTGCAGGAACTGCAAACCGGCACTAGGAAACAGACTGAGAAAACAGAGTAAAAATTTCTCCTATAATCCGTTCCTTTTGTACCAGATGAACGAAGTCTCTACACATGCTCATTTCTGAGAGATAATTGGGTGTGAAAGCCGTCCTTCACCTTGCTTGTTGGGAACACAAAGTTTGTTTTTCAGTTGCAAACTACACTCCATACATATGTACGGGGAGTTACAACCTCCAACTCGGTTTTACAGTGAAAACTGCTGGAACTTCAAACCGGCCACTATGAAACACGACTGAGAAACCAGAGTAAAATTTCCCCAGCAACCCGTTCCCTTTGTGCTAGATGAAGGAACGTCTGACCACATGCTAAGTTCTGAGAAATAAGTGTGTGTGAAAGCCGTCCTTCACCAACTTGTTGGGAACACAAACTTTGTTTTCTGTTGCAAACTACACTCCATACATATATATGAAGATGTACTAGCTCCAACTCGGTTTTACAGTGATAACTGCAGGAAATTCAAAGCGGCACTAGGAAAAAGACTGAGTACCAGAGTAAAATTTCCCCAGCAAACCTTTCCCTTTTTGCTAGATGAAACGAACGTCTTTCCACTTGCTCAGTTCTGAGATATAAGTGTGTGTGAAAGCCATGCTTCAACTAGCTTGTTGGGAACACAAATTTTCTTTTAAGTTGCCAACTACACTCCATACATATATATTGGGAGATAGAAGTTCCAAATCGGTTTTACAATGAAATCTTGCAGGAACTTCAAACCGGCACTAGGAAACAACTGGAGAAACCAGGATTAAAAGTTCTCACCTGCAACCCGTTCCCTTTGTGCTAGATGAACGAACGTCTCGTCACATGCTCAGTTTTGAGAGAAAACTGTGTGTGAATGCCGTCCTTCTCCTAGCTTGTTTGGAACACAAAGTTTTTTACAGTTTGAAAACTACACTCCATACATATATATGAAGATGTATAGCTCCAACTCGTTTACAGTGTAAACTGCAGTAACTTAAACCAGCACTAAGAAACAACTGAGAAACCTGTGTAAAAGTTTCTCCTGCAACCCCGTTCCCTTTTAGCTAGATGAACGAACGTGTCTCCACATGCCTCATTTCTGAGAGATAAGTGTGTGTGAAAGCCGTACTCACCCTGCTTGTTGGGAACACAAAGTTACATTTCAGTTGCTAATTACACTCCATACATATATAAGGGAAGGTACTAGCCTCCAACTCGTTTTTACAGTGAAAACTGCTGGAATTTCAAACCGGTACTAGGAAACAGTCTGAGAAAGCAGAGTAAAATTTCCCCATCAACCGTTCCCTTTGTGGTAAATGAACGAACGTCTGTCCACATGCTCAGTTCTGAGTGAGAATTGTGTCTGGAAGCCGTCCTTCACCTAGCTTGTTGGGAACGCAAAGTTTCTTTTCAGTTGCCAACTACAATCCATACATCTATATTGTAGGTAGTAGCTCCAACTCGGTTTTACAATTAAATCTGCAGGAACTCCAACCGGAACTAGGAAACGGACTTAGAAACCAGAGTAAAAGTTTCTCATGCAACCCGTTCCCTTTGTGCTAAATGAACGAACGTCTGTCCACATGCTCAGTTCTGAGAGATAAGTGTGTGTGAAAGCCGTCCTTCACCTAGCTTGTTGGGAACACAAAGTTTGTTTTCAGGTGCAAACTACACTCCGTACATATACATGGTCAGGTACTAACTCCAACTCGGTTTTACAGTGAAAATTGCAGGCACTTCAAACCGGCACTAGGAAACAGACTGAGAAACCAGAGTAAAAATTTCTCCGAAAATCCGTTCCCTTTATGCCAGATGAACGAAGTCTCTCCACATGCTCAGTTCTGAGAGATAATTGGGTGTGAAAGCGTCCTTCACCCAACTTGTTGGGAACTCAAAGTTGTTTTCTGTAGCAAACTACACTCCATACATATGTACGGGGAGTTAACAAGCTCCAAACTCGGTTTTACAGTGAAAACTGCAGGAATTTCAAACCCGGCACTAGGAAACAGACTGAGAAACCAGAGAAAAGTTGCTCCGGCAACCCGTTCCCTTTGTGCTAGATGAACTAACGTCTCTCCACATTATCAGTCCTGAGAGAAATTGTGGGTGAAAGCCGTCCTTCAAATAGCTTGTTGGGAACACGAAGTTTCTTTTCAGTTGGCAAACTACACTCCATACTTATATATGGGGGTGGTACTATTTCCAACTCGGTTTTACAGTGGAAACTACAGGAACTTCAAACCGGCACTGAGAAACAGACTTAGAAACAAGGGAAAATGTTCCTCCTAAAACCGTTCAATTTTTGCTAGATGAACGAGCGTCTCTCCATATGCTCAGTTCTGAGAGGTCAGTTTCGGTGAAAGCCATTCTTCACCTTGCTTGTTCGGAACACAATGTAACCTTTTTAGTTAAAAACTACAATCCATACATATATATGGGGTTGTACTAGCTCCAACTCGGGTTTATAGTGAAAACTGCAGGAAGTTCAAAGCGGCACTAGGAAACAGACTGAGAAACCGGAGAAATAGTTGCTCCGGCAACCCGTTCACTTTGTGCTAGATGAACTAACGTTCTCCACATGCTCAGTTCTGAGAGACAGATGTGTGTGAAAGCCATCCTTCACCTTGTTTGTTGGGAACACAATGGAACTTTTTAGTTGCAAACTACAATCCATAAATATATATGGGGTTGTACTAGCTCCAACTCGGGTTTACAGTGAAAACTGCAGGAATTTCAAACCGGCACTAGGAAACAGACTGAGAAACTAGAGTAAAAGTTTCAACTGCAACACGCTCCCTTTATGCTAAATGAACGAACGTCTCTCCACATGCTCAGTTCTGAGAGATAAGTGTGTGTCAAAGCCGTCCTTCACCAAGCTTATTGGGAACACAAAGATTCTTTTCATTTGCATAGTACACTCCATACATATATATGGGGAGGACTAGCTCCAACTGGGTTTTACAGTGAAAACAGCAGGATCTTCAAACCGGCACTAGGAAAGCGCATGAGAAAACAGAGTAAAAGTATCTCCTGCAAACCGTCCCCTTTGTGCTAGATGAAAGAAGGTCTCTCCACTTGCTCAGTTCTGAGAGATAAGTGTTTGTGGAAGCCGTCCTTCACCTACACTTTTGGGAACACAAAGTTACTTTTCAGTTGCAATCTACACTCCATACATATATATGGGGATGGTACTAGCTCCAACTCGTTTTTACAAAGAAACTTGCAGGAACTTCAAACCGGCACTAGGAAACTGACTGAGAAAGCAGAGTAAAAGTTTTTCCTGCAATCCGTTCCTTTGTGCTAAATGAACGAACGTCTCTCCACATGCTCAGATCTGAGAGATAAGTGTTTGTGTAAGCCGTCCTTCACCTATATTTTGGGAATACAAGTTACTTTTCAGTTGCAATCTACACTCCATACATATATATGGGTAGGTACTAGGTCCAACACAGTTTTACAGTGAAACTGCAGGAAATTCAAGCAGGCACTAGGAAACAGGCTGAGAACCAGAGTAAAAGTTCTCCTGCAACCCGTTACGTTTGTGCTAGAGAATCGAACAACACCCCACATGCTAAGTTCTGAGAGATAATGTGTGTGAAACCGTCCTTCAACTAGCTTGTTTGGAACACAAATTTTCTTTTCATTTGCAAACTGCACTCGATACATATATATGGGGAAGTACTAGCTCCAACATAATTTGACAGTGAAAACTGCAGATTCTTCAAACCGGCAGTAGGAAACAGACTGAGAAACCAGAGTGAAAGTTTCTCCTGCAAACACTTTCCCATTGTGCTTGTTGAACAAACGTCTCACCATATGCTCAGTTCTGAGAGATAAGTGTGTGTGAAAGCCGTTTTTCACCTAGCTTGTTTGGAACACAAAGTTTCTTTTCAGTTGCAAACTACACTCCATACATATATATGGGGAGCTGTACTAGCTCCAACTCGGTTTTACAGTGAAAACTGAAGGAACTTCAAGCCGGCACTAGGAAACAGGCTGAGAACCCAGAGAAAATGTTTCTCCTGCAACCCTATCCCTTTGTGCTACATGAACGAACGTCTCTCCCCATGTTCAGTTCTGAGAGATAATGTGTGTGAAATCCGTCCTTCACATAGCTTGTTGGGAACACAAAGTATATTTTCTGTTGCAACTGAACTCCAGATATATATATGGGGAGGTACTAGCTCCAACTCGGTTTTATACTGAAAAATGAAGGAACTTGTAACCGGCATTGGGAAACTGACTGAGAATCCAGAGTAAAATTTCCCCTGTAAAGCATTCCATTTTTTCTAGATGAATGAATTTGTCCACATGCTCAGTTTAGAGTGATAACTGTGTGTGAAATCCGTCCTTCACCTAGCTTGTTGGGAACAAAGTTTCTTTTCAGTTGCCAAACTACATCCATACATCTATATGGTAGGTAGTACTCCAACTCGGTTTTACAATTAAATGCAGGAACTCCAACCGGAACTAGGAAACGACTTAGAAACCAGAGTAAAAGTTTCTCATGCAACCCGTTCCCTTTGTGCTAAATGAACGAACGTCTGTCCACATGCTCAGTTCTGAGAGAGAAGTGTGTGTGAAAGCCGTCCTTCACCTAGCTTGTTGGGAACACAAAGTTTGTTTTCAGGTGCAAACTACACTCCGTACATATACATGGTCAGGTACTAACTCCAACTCGGTTTTACAGTGAAAATTGCAGGCACTTCAAACCGGCACTAGGAAACAGACTGAGAAACCAGAGTAAAAATTTCTCCGAAAATCCGTTCCCTTTATGCCAGATGAACGAAGTCTCTCCACATGCTCAGTTCTGAGAGATAATTGGGTGTGAAAGCCGTCCTTCACCCAACTTGTTGGGAACTCAAAGTTTTTTTTCTGTAGCAAACTACACTCCATACATATGTACGGGGAGTTACAAGCTCCAACTCGGTTTTACAGTGAAAACTGCAGGAATTTCAAACCGGCACTAGGAAACAGACTGAGAAACCAGAGAAAAAGTTGCTCCGGCAACCCGTTCCCTTTGTGCTAGATGAACTAACGTCTCTCCACATTATCAGTCCTGAGAGAAATTGTGGGTGAAAGCCGTCCTTCAAATAGCTTGTTGGGAACACGAAGTTTCTTTTCAGTTGCAAACTACACTCCATACTTATATATGGGGTGGTACTATTTCCAACTCGGTTTTACAGTGAAAACTACAGGAACTTCAAACCGGCACTGAGAAACAGACTTAGAAACAAGGGAAAATGTTCCTCCTAAAAACCGTTCAATTTTTTGCTAGATGAACGAGCGTCTCTCCATATGCTCAGTTCTGAGAGGTCAGTTTCGGTGAAAGCCATTCTTCACCTTGCTTGTTCGGAACACAATGTAACTTTTTAGTTAAAAACTACAATCCATACATATATATGGGGTTGTACTAGCTCCAACTCGGGTTTATAGTGAAAGCAGGAAGTTCAAAGCGGCACTAGGAAACAACTGAGAAACCGGAGAAATAGTTGCTCCGGCAACCCGTTCACTTTGTGCTAGATGAACTAACGTCTCTCCACATGCTCAGTTCTGAGAGACAGATGTGTGTGAAAGCCATCCTTCACCTTGTTTGTTGGGAACACAATGGAACTTTTAGTTGCAAACTACAATCCATAAATATATATGGGTTGTACTAGCTCCAACTCGGGTTTACAGTGAAAACTGCAGGAATTTCAAACCGGCACTAGGAAACAGACTGAGAAACTAGAGTAAAAGTTTCAACTGCAACACGCTCCCTTTATGCTAAATGAACGAACGTCTCTCCACATGCTCAGTTCTGAGAGATAAGTGTGTGTCAAAGCCGTCCTTCACCAAGCTTATTGGGAACACAAAGATTCTTTTCATTTGCATAGTACACTCCTACATATATATGGGGAGGCTACTC
>NC_045701.1:197108-237100 GCF_009834535.1 Camelus ferus
TAAGTTTACTCTGGTTTCTCAGTCTGTTTCCTAGTGCCGTTGATGTTCCTGCGTTTTCACTGTAAAAACCGGGTTGTAGCTAGATCCTCCCCATATATATGTATGGAGTGGAGTTTGCAACTGAAAAGAAACTTTGTGTTCCCAACAAGCTAGGTGAAGGACGGCTTTCACACACACTATCCTCAGAACTGAGCATGTGGAGGAGACGTTCGTTCATCTACACAAAGGGGAACGGGTTGCAGGAGAAAAGTTTACTCTGGTTTCTCAGTCTGTTTCCTAGTGCCGATTTGAAGTGCCTGCAGTTTCCACTGTCAAACAGATTTGGGGGAGCTAGTACCCCCCTATATATATGTATGGATGGAGAGTGCAACTGAAAAGGCAACTTTGTGTTCCCAACAAGCTAGGAGAAGGACGGCTTTCACACACACTTATCTCTCAGAACTGAGCATGTGGAGAGACGTTCTTCATCTAGCACAAAGGAACGGTTTGCAGGAGAACTATTACTCTGGTTTCTCAGTTTGTTTCCTAGTGCGGTTGATTTTCCTGCATTTTCACTGTAAAAACCGTGTTGGAGCTAGAACCTCCCATATATATTATGGATTGGAGTTTGCAACTGAAAAGAAACTTTGTGTTCCCAACAAGCTAGGTGAAGGACGGCTTTCACACACACTTATCTCTCAGAACTGAGCATGTGGAGAGACGTTCGTTCATCTAGCACAAAGGGAACGGGTTGCAGGAGAAAGTTTTACTCTGTTTCTCAGTCTGTTTCCTAGTGCCGGTTTGAATGTTCCTGCAGTTTTCACTGTAAAACAGGGTTGGAGCTAGATCCTCCCCATATATATGTATGGAGTGGAGTTTGCAACTGAAAAGAAACTTTGTGTTCCCAACAAGCTAGGTGAAGGACGGCTTTCACACACACTTATCTCTCAGAACTGAGCATGTGGAGAGACGTTCGTTCATCTAGCACAAAGGGAACGGGTTGCAGGAGAAATTTTACTCTGGTTTCTCAGTCTGTTTCCTAGTGCCGGATTTGAAGTTCCTGCAGTTTTCACTGTAAAACCGAGTTGGAGCTAGACCTCCCCATATATATGTATGGAGTGGAGTTTGCAACTGAAAAGAAACTTTGTGTTCCCAAGAAGATAGTTGAAGGACGGCTTTCACACACACTTATCTCTCAGAACTGAGCATGTGGAGAGACTTTCGTTCATCTAGCACAAAGGGAACGGCTTGCAGGTGGAAATTTTACTCATGTTTCTCAGTCTGTTTTGTACAGCCGGTTTGAAGTTCCTGCAGTTTTCACTGTAAAACAGGGTTGGAGCTAGAACCTCCCCATATATATGTATGGAGTGGAGTTTGCAACTGAAAAGAACCTTTGTGTTCCCAAGAAGCTAGTTGAAGGACGGATTTCACACACACTTATCTCTCAGAACTGAGCATGTGGAGAGACGTTCGTTCATCTACCACAAAGGGAACGGCTTGCAGGTGGAACTTTTACTCTGGTTTCTCAGTCTGTTTCCTACTGCCGGTTTGAAGTTCCTGCAGTTTTCACTGTAAAACCGTGTTGGAGCTAGATCCTCCCCATATATATGTATGGAGTGGAGTTTGCAACTGAAAAGAAACTTTGTGTTCCCAACAAGCTAGGTGAAGTACGTCTTTCACACACACTTATCTCTCAGAACTGAGCATGTAGAGAGACGTTCGTTCATCTAGCACAAAGGGAAAGGTTTGCAGGAGAAACTATTACTCTGGTTTCTCAGTCTGTTTCCTTGTGCCGGTTTGATGTTCCTGCAGTTTTCACTGTAAAACTGATTTGGAACTAGTACCTCCCCATATATATGTATGGAGTGGTGTTTGCAACTGAAAAGAAACTTTGTGTTCCCAACAAGCTAGGTGAAGGACGGCTTTCACACACACTTATCTCTCAGAACTGAGCATGTGGAGAGACGTTCGTTCATCTAGCACAAAGGGAACGGGTTGCAGGAGAAACTTTTACTCTGGTTCTCAGTCTGTTTCCTAGTGCCGGTTTGATAGTTCCTGCAGTTTTCACTGTAAAACCGTGTTGGAGCTAGAACCGCCCCATATATATGTATGGAGTGGGTTTGCAACTGAAAAGAAACTTTGTGTTCCCAACAAGCTAGGTGAAGACGGCTTTCACACACACTTATCTCTCAGAACTGAGCATGTGGAGAGACGTTCGTTCATCTAGCACAAATGGAACTGTGTTGCAGGAGAAATATTTACTCTGGTTTCTCAGTCTGTTTCCTAGTGCCGGTTTGAATTTCCTGCAGTTTTCACTGTAAAAACGGGTTGGAGCTAGAACCTCCCCATATATATGTATGGATTGGGGTTTGCAACTGAAAAGAAACTTTGTGTTCCCAAGAAGCTAGGTGAAGGACGGCTTTCACACACACTTATCTCTCAGAACTGAGCATGTGGAGAGACGTTCGTTCATCTAGCACAAAGGGAACGGCTTGCAGGTGGAACTTTTACTCATGTTTCTCAGTCTGTTTCCTACTGCCGGTTTGAAGTTCCTGCAGTTTTCACTGTAAAACCGGGTTGGAGCTAGAACCTCCCCATATATATGTATGGAGTGGAGTTTGCAACTGAAAAGAAACTTTGTGTTCCCAAGAAGCTAGCTGAAGGACGGCTTTCACACACACTTATCTCTCAGAACTGAGCATGTGGAGAGACGTTCGTTCATCTAGCACAAAGGGAACGGGTTGCAGGAGAAAGTTTACTCTGGTTTCTCAGTCTGTTTCCTAGTGCCGGTTTGATGTTCCTGCAGTTTTCACTGTAAAACAGAGTTGGAGCTAGTACCTCCCCATATATATGTATGGAGTGGAGTTTGCAACTGAAAAGAAACTTTGTGTTCCCAACAAGCTAGGTGAAGGACGGCTTTCACACACACTTATCTCTCAGAACTGAGCATGTGGAGAGACGTTCGTTCATCTAGCACAAAGGGAACGGGTTGCAGGAGAAACTTTTACTCTGTTTCTCAGTCTGTTTCCTAGTGCCGGTTTGAAGTTCCTGCAGTTTTCACTGTAAAACCGGGTTGGAGCTAGAACCTCCCCATATATATGTATGGAGTGGAGTTTGCAACTGAAAAGAAACTTTGTGTTCCCAACAAGCTAGGTGAAGGACGGCTTTCACACACACTTATCTCTCAGAACTGAGCATGTGGAGAGACGTTCGTTCATCTAGCACAAAGGGAACGGGTTGCAGGAGAAAGTTTTACTCTGGTTTCTCAGTCTGTTTCCTAGTGCCGGTTTGAAGTTCCTGCAGTTTTCACTGTAAAACCGATTTGGAGCTAGAACCTCCCCATATATATGTATGGAGTGGAGTTTGCAACTGAAAAGAAACTTTGTGTTCCCAACTAGCTAGGTGAAGGACGGCTTTCACACACACTTATCTCTCAGAACTGAGCATGTGGAGAGACGTTCGTTCATCTAGCACAAAGGGAACGGGTTGCAGGAGAAAGTTTTACTCTGGTTTCTCAGTCTGTTTCCTAGTGCCGGTTTGAAGTTCCTGCAGTTTTCACTGTAAAACCGAGTTGGAGCTAGTACCTCCCCATATATATGTCTGGAGTGGAGTTTGCAACTGAAAAGAAATTTGTATTCCCAAAAATCTAGGTGAAGGACGGCTTTCACACACACTTATCTCTCAGAACTGAGCATGTGGAGAGACGTTCGTTCATCTAGCACAAAGGGAACGGGTTGCAGGAGAAAGTTTTACTCTGTTTTCTCAGTCTGTTTCCTAGTGCCGGTTTGAAGTTCCTGCAGTTTTCACTGTAAAACAGGGTTGGAGCTAGAACCTCCCCATATATATGTATGGAGTGGAGTTTGCAACTGAAAAGAAACTTTGTGTTCCCAACAAGCTAGTTGAAGGACGGCTTTCACACACACTTATCTCTCAGAACTGAGCATGTGGAGAGACGTTCGTTCATCTAGCACAAAGGGAACGGCTTGCAGGTGGAACTATTACTCTGGTTTCTCAGTCTGTTTCCTAGTGCCGGTTTGAAGTTCCTGCAGTTTTCACTGTAAAACAGGTTTGGAGCTAGAACCTCCCCATATATATGTATGGAGTGGAGTTTGCAACTGAAAAGAAACTTTGTGTTCCCAAGAAGCTAGGTGAAGGACGGCTTTCACACCCACTTATCTCTCAGAACTGAGCATGTGGAGAGACGTTCGTTCATCTAGCACAAAGGGAACGGGTTGCAGGAGAAAGTTTTACTCTGGTTTCTCAGTCTGTTTCCTAGTGCCGGTTTGAAGTTCCTGCAGTTTTCACTGTAAAACCGAGTTGGAGCTAGAACCTCCCATATATATGTATGGAGTGGAGTTTGCAACTGAAAAGAAACTTTGTGTTCCCAACAAGCTAGGTGAAGGACGGCTTTCACACACACTTATCTCTCAGAACTGAGCATGTGGAGAGACGTTCGTTCATCTAGCACAAAGGGAACGGGTTGCAGGAGAAAGTTTTACTCTGGTTTCTCAGTCTGTTTCCTAGTGCCGGTTTGAAGTTCCTGCAGTTTTCACTGTAAAACCGGTTGGAGCTAGAACCTCCCCATATATATGTATGGAGTGGGGTTTGCAACTGAAAAGAAACTTTGTGTTCCCAAGAAGCTAGTAGAAGGACGGCTTTCACACACACTTATCTCTCAGAACTGAGCATGTGGAGAGACGTTCGTTCATCTAGCACAAAGGGAACGGGTTGCAGGAGAAACTATTACTCTGGTTTCTCAGTCTGTTTCCTAGTGCCGGTTTGAAGTTCCTGCAGTTTTCACTGTAAAACCGGGTTGGAGCTAGTAACCTCCCCATATATATGTATGGAGTGGAGTTTGCAACTGAAAAGAAACTTTGTGTTCCCAAGAAGCTAGGTGAAGGACGGCTTTCACACACACTTATCTCTCAGAACTGAGCATGTGGAGAGACGTTCGTTCATCTAGCACAAAGGGAACGGGTTGCAGGAGAAAGTTTTACTCTGGTTTCTCAGTCTGTTTCCTAGTGCCGGTTTGAAGTTCCTGCAGTTTTCACTGTAAAACGTGTTGGAGCTAGAACCTCCCCATATATATGTATGGAGTGGAGTTTGCAACTGAAAATAAACTTTGTGTTCCCAAGAAGCTAGTGAAGGACGGCTTTCACACACACTTATCTCTCAGAACTGAGCATGTGGAGAGACGTTCGTTCATCTAGCACAAATGGAACTGGTTGCAGGAGAAAGTTTTACTCTGGTTTCTCAGTCTGTTTCCTAGTGCCGGTTTGAAGTTCCTGCAGTTTTCACTGTAAAACCGGGTTGGAGCTAGAACCTCCCCATATATATGTATGGAGTGGAGTTTGCAACTGAAAAGAAACTTTGTGTTCCCAACAAGCTAGGTGAAGGACGGCTTTCACACACACTTATCTCTCAGAACTGAGCATGTGGAGAGACGTTCGTTCATCTAGCACAAAGGGAACGGGTTGCAGGAGAAAGTTTACTCTGGTTTCTCAGTCTGTTTCCTAGTGCCGGTTTGAAGTTCCTGCAGTTTTCACTGTAAAACAGAGTTGGAGCTAGTACCTCCCCATATATATGTATGGAGTGGAGTTTGCAACTGAAAAGAAACTTTGTGTTCCCAAGAAGCTAGGTGAAGGACGGCTTTCACACACACTTATCTCTCAGAACTGAGCATGTGGAGAGACGTTCGTTCATCTAGCACAAAGGGAACGGGTTGCAGGAGAAACCTATTACTCTGGTTTCTCAGTCTGTTTTCCTAGTGCCGGTTTGAAGTTCCTGCAGTTTTCACTGTAAAACAGGGTTGGAGCTAGTAACCTCCCCATATATATGTATGGAGTGGAGTTTGCAACTGAAAAGAAACTTTGTGTTCCCAACAAGCTAGGTGAAGGACGGCTTTCACACACACTTATCTCTCAGAACTGAGCATGTGGAGAGACGTTCGTTCATCTAGCACAAAGGGAACGGTTTGCAGGAGAAACTTTTACTCATGTTTCTCAGTCTGTTTCCTACTGCCGGTTTGAAGTTCCTGCAGTTATCACTGTAAAACCGGGTTGGAGCTAGATCCTCCCCATATATATGTATGGAGTGGAGTTTGCAACTGAAAAGAAACTTTGTGTTCCCAACAAGCTAGGTGAAGGACGGCTTTCACACACACTTATCTCTCAGAACTGAGCATGTGGAGAGACGTTCGTTCATCTAGCACAAAGGGAACGGGTTGCAGGAGAAAGTTTACTCTGGTTTCTCAGTCTGTTTCCTAGTGCCGGTTTGAAGTTCCTGCAGTTTTCACTGTAAAACCGAGTTGGAGCTAGTACCTCCCCATATATATGTATGGAGTGGAGTTTGCAACTGAAAAGAAACTTTGTGTTCCCAACAAGCTAGGTGAAGGACGGCTTTCACACACACTTATCTCTCAGAACTGAGCATGTGGAGAGACGTTCGTTCATCTAGCACAAAGGGAACGGGTTGCAGGAGAAACTTTTACTCTGGTTTCTCAGTCTGTTTCCTACTGCCGGTTTGATGTTCCTGCAGTTTTCACTGTAAAACCGGGTTGGAGCTAGAACCTCCCCATATATATGTATGGAGTGGAGTTTGCAACTGAAAAGAAACTTTGTGTTCCCAACAAGCTAGGTGAAGGACGGCTTTCACACACACTTATCTCTCAGAACTGAGCATGTGGAGAGACGTTCGTTCATCTAGCACAAAGGGAACGGGTTGCAGGAGAAATTTTACTCTGGTTTCTCAGTCTGTTTCCTAGTGCCGGTTTGAAGTTCCTGCAGTTTTCACTGTAAAACCGGGTTGGAGCTAGAACCTCCCCATATATATGTATGGAGTGGAGTTTGCAACTGAAAAGAAACTTTGTGTTCCCAACAAGCTAGGTGAAGGACGGCTTTCACACACACTTATCTCTCAGAACTGAGCATGTGGAGAGACGTTCGTTCATCTAGCACAAAGGGAACGGGTTGCAGGGGAAACTTTTACTCTGGTTTCTCAGTCTGTTTCCTAGTGCCGGTTTGAAGTTCCTGCAGTTTTCACTGTAAAACCGGGTTGGAGCTAGAACCTCCCCATATATATGTATGGAGTGGAGTTTGCAACTGAAAAGAAACTTTGTGTTCCCAAGAAGCTAGGTGAAGGACGGCTTTCACACACACTTATCTCTCAGAACTGAGCATGTGGAGAGACGTTCGTTCATCTAGCACAAAGGGAACGGGTTGCAGGAGAAACTTTTACTCTGGTTTCTCAGTCTGTTTCCTAGTGCCGGTTTGAATGTTCCTGCAGTTTTCACTGTAAAACAGAGTTTGGAGCTAGTACCTCCCCCATATATATGTATGGAGTGGAGTTTGCAACTGAAAAGAAACTTTGTGTTCCCAAGCAAGCTAGGTGAAGGACGGCTTTCACACACACTTATCTCTCAGAACTGAGCATGTGGAGAGACGTTCGTTCATCTAGCACAAAGGGAACGGTTTGCAGGAGAAACTTTTACTCATGGTTTCTCAGTCTGTTTCCTACTGCCGGTTTGATGTTCCTGCAGTTTTCACTGTAAAACCGTGTTGGAGCTAGAACCTCCCCATATATATGTATGGATTGGAGTTTGCAACTGAAAAGAAACTTTGTGTTCCCAACAATCTAGGTGAAGGACGGCTTTCACACACACTTATCTCTCAGAACTGAGCATGTGGAGAGACGTTCGTTCATCTAGCACAAAGGGAACGGGTTGCAGGAGAAAGTTTACTCTGGTTTCTCAGTCTGTTTCCTACTGCCGGTTTGAAGTTCCTGCAGTTTTCACTGTAAAACCGATTTGGTAGCTAGAACCTCCCCATATATATGTATGGAGTGGAGTTTGCAACTGAAAAGAAACTTTGTGTTCCCAATTAGCTAGGTGAAGTACGGCTTTACACACACTTATCTCTCAGAACTGAGCATGTGGAGAGACGTTCGTTCATCTAGCACAAAGGGGAACGGGTTGCAGTAGAAAGTTTTACTCTGGTTTCTCAGTCTGTTTCCTAGTGCCGGTTTGAAGTTCCTGCAGTTTTCACTGTAAAACCGATTTGGAGCTAGACCTCCCCATATATATGTATGGAGTGGAGTTTGCAACTGAAAAGAATCTTTGTGTTCCCAACAATCTAGGTGAAGGACGGCTTTCACACACACTTATCTCTCAGAACTGAGCATGTGGAGAGACGTTCGTTCATCTAGCACAAAGGGAACGGGTTGCAGGAGAAAGTTTTACTCTGGTTTCTCAGTCTGTTTCCTAGTGCCGGTTTGAAGTTCCTGCAGTTTTCACTGTAAAACAGGGTTGGAGCTAGTACCTCCCCATATATATGTATGGAGTGGAGTTTGCAACTGAAAAGAAACTTTGTGTTCCCAACAAGCTAGGTGAAGGACGGCTTTCACACACACTTATCTCTCAGAACTGAGCATGTGGAGAGACGTTCGTTCATCTAGCACAAAGGGAACGGGTTGCAGGAGAAACTATTACTCTGGTTTCTCAGTCTGTTTCCTAGTGCCGGTTTGAAGTTCCTGCAGTTTTCACTGTAAAACAGGTTGGAGCTAGTACCTCCCCATATATATGTATGGAGTGGAGTTTGCAACTGAAAAGAAACTTTGTGTTCCCAACAAGCTAGGTGAAGGACGGCTTTCACACACACTTATCTCTCAGAACTGAGCATGTGGAGAGACGTTCGTTCATCTAGCACAAAGGGAACGGGTTGCAGGAGAAACTTTTACTCTGGTTTCTCAGTCTGTTTCCTAGTGCCGGTTTGAAGTTCCTGCAGTTTTCACTGTAAAACCGAGTTGGAGCTAGAACCTCCCCATATATATGTATGGAGTGGAGTTTGCAACTGAAAAGAACTTTGTGTTCCCAACAAGCTAGGTGAAGGACGGCTTTCACACACACTTATCTCTCAGAACTGAGCATGTGGAGAGACTTTCGTTCATCTAGCACAAAGGGAACGGGTTGCAGGAGAAAGTTTTACTCTGGTTTCTCAGTCTGTTTCCTAGTGCCGGTTTGAAGTTCCTGCAGTTTTCACTGTAAAACCGAGTTGGAGCTAGTACCTCCCATATATATGTATGGAGTGGAGTTTGCAACTGAAAAGAAACTTTGTGTTCCCAACAAGCTAGGTGAAGGACGGCTTTCACACACACTTATCTCTCAGAACTGAGCATGTAGGAGAGACGTTCGTTCATCTAGCACAAATGGAACGGGTTGCAGGTGAAACTATTACTCTGGTTTCTCAGTCTGTTTCCTAGTGCCGGTTTGAAGTTCCTGCAGTTTTCACTGTAAAACCGGGTTGGAGCTATAACCTCCCCATAAATATGTATGGATTGGAGTTTGCAACTGAAAAAAACTTTGTTTTCCCAATGAGCTAGTTGAAGTACAGCTTTCACACACACTTATCTCTCAGAACTGAGCATGTGGAGAGACGTTCGTTCATCTAGCACAAAGGGAACGGGTTGCAGGAGAAAGTTTTACTCTGGTTTCGCAGTCTGTTTCCTAGTGCCGGTTTGAAGTTCCTACAGTTTTCACTGTAAAAGCGTGTTGGAGCTAGAACCTTCCCATATATATGTATGGAGTGCAGTTTGCAACTGAAAAGAAACTTTGTGTTCCCAAGAAGCTAGGTGAAGGACGGCTTCCACACACACTAATCTCTCAGAACTGAGCATGTGGAGAGACGTTCGTTCATTTAGCACAAAGGATTGGATGCAGGAGAAAGTTTTACTCTGGTTTCTCAGTCTGTTTCCTAGTGCCGGTTTGAAGTTCCTGCAGTTTTCACTGTAAAAAAGGGTTGGAGCTAGAACCTCCCCATATATATGTATGGAGTGGAGTTTGCAACTGAAAAGAAACTTTGTGTTCCCAAGAAGCTAGGTGAAGTACGGCTTTCACACACACTTATCTCTCAGAACTGAGCATGTGGAGAGACGTTCGTTCATCTAGCACAAAGGGAACGGGTTGCAGGTGAAACTATTACTCTGGTTTCTCAGTCTGTTTCCTAGTGCCGGTTTGAAGTTCCTGCAGTTTTCACTGTAAAACCGGTTGGAGCTAGAACCTCCCCATATATATGTATGGAGTGGAGTTTGCAACTGAAAAGAAACTTTGTGTTCCCAAGCAAGCTAGGTGAAGGACGGCTTTCACACACACTTATCTCTCAGAACTGAGCATGTGGAGAGACGTTCGTTCATCTAGCACAAAGGGAACGGGTTGCAGGAGAAAGTTTTACTCTGGTTTCTCAGTCTGTTTCCTAGTGCCGGTTTGAAGTTCCTGCAGTTTTCACTGTAAAACCGATTTGGAGCTAGTACCTCCCCATATATATGTATGGAGTGGAGTTTGCAACTGAAAAGAACTTTGTGTTCCCAACAAGCTAGGTGAAGGACGGCTTTCACACACACTTATCTCTCAGAACTGAGCATGTGGAGAGACGTTCGTTCATCTAGCACAAAGGGAACGGGTTGCAGGAGAAAGTTTTACTCTGGTTTCTCAGTCTGTTTCCTAGTGCCGGTTTGAAGTTCCTGCAGTTTTCACTGTAAAACCGGGTTGGAGCTAGAACCTCCCCATATATATGTATGGAGTGGAGTTTGCAACTGAAAAGAAACTTTGTGTTCCCAAGAAGCTAGGTGAAGGACGGCTTTCACACACACTTATCTCTCAGAACTGAGCATGTGGAGAGACGTTCGTTCATCTAGCACAAAGGGAACGGGTTGCAGGAGAAAGTTTTACTCTGGTTTCTCAGTCTGTTTCCTAGTGCCGGTTTGAAGTTCCTGCAGTTTTCACTGTAAAACAGAGTTGGAGCTAGTACCTCCCCATATATATGTATGGAGTGGAGTTTGCAACTGAAAAGAAACTTTGTGTTCCCAACAAGCTAGGTGAAGGACGGCTTTCACACACACTTATCTCTCAGAACTGAGCATGTGGAGAGACGTTCGTTCATCTAGCACAAAGGGAACGGGTTGCAGGAGAAACTATTACTCTGGATTCTCAGTCTGTTTCCTAGTGCCGGTTTGAAGTTCCTGCAGTTTTCACTGTAAAACCGAGTTGGAGCTAGAACCTCCCCATATATATGTATGGATTGGAGTTTGCAACTGAAAAGAAACTTTGTGTTCCCAAGAAGCTAGGTGAAGGACGGCTTTCACACACACTTATCTCTCAGAACTGAGCATGTGGAGAGACGTTCGTTCATCTAGCACAAAGGGAACGGGTTGCAGGAGAAAGTTTTACTCTGGTTTCTCAGTCTGTTTCCTAGTGCCGGTTTGAAGTTCCTGCAGTTTTCACTGTAAAACCGGTTGGAGCTAGAACCTCCCCATATATATGTATGGAGTGGAGTTTGCAACTGAAAAGAAACTTTGTGTTCCCAACAAGCTAGGTGAAGGACGGCTTTCACACACACTTATCTCTCAGAACTGAGCATGTGGAGAGACGTTCGTTCATCTAGCACAAAGGGAACGGTTTGCAGGAGAAAGTTTTACTCTGGTTTCTCAGTCTGTTTCCTAGTGCCGGTTTGAAGTTCCTGCAGTTTTCACTGTAAAACCGGGTTGGAGCTAGAACCTCCCCATATATATGTATGGAGTGGAGTTTGCAACTGAAAAGAAACTTTGTGTTCCCAACAAGCTAGGTGAAGGACGGCTTTCACACACACTTATCTCTCAGAACTGAGCATGTGGAGAGACGTTCGTTCATCTAGCACAAAGGGAACGGGTTGCAGGAGAAACTTTTACTCTGGTTTCTCAGTCTGTTTCCTAGTGCCGGTTTGAAGTTCCTGCAGTTTTCACTGTAAAACCGAGTTGGAGCTAGTACCTCCCCATATATATGTATGGAGTGGAGTTTGCAACTGAAAAGAAACTTTGTGTTCCCAACAAGCTAGGTGAAGGACGGCTTTCACACACAATTATCTCTCAGAACTGAGCATGTGGAGAGACGTTCGTTCATCTAGCACAAAGGGAACGGTTGCAGGAGAAATTTTACTCTGGTTTCTCAGTCTGTTTCCTAGTGCCGGTTTGAAGTTCCTGCAGTTTTCACTGTAAAATCGTGTTGGAGCTAGTACCTCCCCATATATATGTATGGAGTGGAGTTTGCAACTGAAAAGAAACTTTGTGTTCCCAACAAGCTAGGTGAAGGACGGCTTTCACACACACTTATCTCTCAGAACTGAGCATGTGGAGAGACGTTCGTTCATCTAGCACAAAGGGAACTGGTTGCAGGAGAAACTTTTACTATGGTTTCTCAGTCTGTTTCCTAGTGCCGGTTTGAAGTTCCTGCAGATTTTCACTGTAAAACCGAGTTGGAGCTAGACCTCCCCATATATATGTATGGAGTGGAGTTTGCAACTGAAAAGAAACTTTGTGTTCCCAACAAGCTAGGTGAAGGACGGCTTTCACACACACTTATCTCTCAGAACTGAGCATGTGGAGAGACGTTCGTTCATCTAGCACAAAGGGAACGGGTTGCAGGAGAAACTTTTACTCTGGTTTCTCAGTCTGTTTCCTAGTGCCGGTTTGAAGTTCCTGCAGTTTTCACTGTAAAACAGATTTGGAGCTAGTACCTCCCCTATATATGTATGGAGTGGAGTTTGCAACTGAAAAGAAACTTGTGTTCCCAACAAGCTAGGTGAAGGACGGCTTTCACACACACTTATCTCTCAGAACTGAGCATGTGGAGAGACGTTCGTTCATCTAGCACAAAGGGAACTGGTTGCAGGTGACACTTTTATTCTGGTTTCTCAGTCTGTTTCCTAGTGCCGGTTTGAAGTTCCTGCATTTTTCACTGTAAAACCGTGATGGGAGCTGGACTTCCCCATATAAATGTATGGAGTGGAGTTTGCAACTGAAAAGAATCTTTGTGTTCCCAACAAGCTAAGTGACGTACGGCTTTCACACTCACTTATCTCTCAGAAATGAGCATGTGGATAGACGTACGTTCATCTAGCAAAAACGGAACGGGTTGCAGGAGAAACTTGTACTCTGGTTTCTCAGTCTGTTTCCTAGTGCCACTTTGAAGTTCCTGCCGTTTTCACTGTAAAACCGAGTTTCAGATAGTGCCTACCCATATAAATGTATGGAGTGTATTTTGCAACTGAAAAGAATCTTTGTGTTCCCAACAAGCTAGGAAAAGGACTGCTTTCACAAACACTTATCTCTCAGAACTGAGCATGTGGAGAGACGTTCGTTCATGTAGCACAAAAGGAACGGTTTGCAGGAGAAACTTTTCTCTGGTTTCTCACACTGTTTCCTAGTGCGGGTTTTAATTTCCTGCAGTTTGCACTGAAAAACCGAATTGGAGCAAGTACCTAACCATATATATGTATGGAGTTGGAGTGCGCAACTGAAAAGAACTTTGTATTCCCAACAAGCTAGGTGAAGAACGGCTTTCACACACACTTATCTCTCAGAACTGAGCATGTGGAGAGACGTTCGTTCATCTAGCACAAAGGGAACGGGTTGCAGGGGAAACTTTTACTCTGTTTCTCAGTCTGTTTCCTAGTGCCGGTTTGAAGTTCCTGCAGTTTTCACTGTAAAACGAGTTGGAGCTATTACCTCCCCATATATATGTATGGAGTGGAGTTTGCAATGAAAAGAAACTTTGTGTTCCCAACAAGCTAGGTGAAGTACGGCTTTCACACACACTTATCTCTCAGAACTGAGCATGTGGAGAGACGTTCGTTCATCTAGCACAAAGGGAACGGGTTGCAGGAGAAACTTTTACTCTGGTTTCTCAGTCTGTTTCCTAGTGCCGGTTTGAAGTTCCTGCAGTTTTCACTGTAAAACCGGGTTGGAGCTAGAACCTCCCCATATATATGTATGGAGTGGAGTTTGCAACTGAAAAGAAACTTTGTGTTCCCAAGAAGCTAGTTGAAGGACGGCTTTCACACACACTTATCTCTCAGAACTGAGCATGTGGAGAGACGTTCGTTCAACTAGCACAAAGGGATCGGCTTGCAGGTGGAACTTTTACTCATGTTTCTCAGTCTGTTTCCTACTGCCGGTTTGAAGTTCCTGCAGTTTTCACTGTAAAACCGGGTTGGAGCTAGAACCTCCCCATATATATTTATGGAGTGGAGTTTGCAACTGAAAAGAAACTTTGTGTTCCCAAGAAGCTAGTTGAAGTACGGATTTCACACACACTTATCTCTCAGAACTGAGCATGTGGAGAGACGTTCGTTCATCTAGCACAAAGGGAACGGGTTGCAGGAGAAAGTTTTACTCTGGTTTCTCAGTCTATTTCCTAGTGCCGGTTTGAAGTTCCTGCAGTTTTCACTGTAAAACCTAGTTCGAGCTAGTACCTCCCCATATATATGTATGGAGTGGAGTTTGCAACTGAGAAGAAACTTTGTGTTCCCAAGAAGCTAGGTGAAGGACGGCTTTCACACACACTTATCTCTCAGAACTGAGCATGTGGAGAGACGTTCGTTCATCTAGCACAAAGGGAACGGGTTGCAGGTGGAACTATTACTCTGGTTTCTCAGTCTGTTTCCTAGTGCCGGTTTGAAGTTCCTGCAGTTTTCACTGTAAAACAGGTTGGAGCTAGAACCTCCCCATATATATGTATGGAGTGGAGTTTGCAACTGAAAAGAAACTTTGTGTTCCCAAGAAGCTAGGTGAAGGACGGCTTTCACACACACTTATCTCTCAGAACTGAGCATGTGGAGAGACGTTCGTTCATCTAGCACAAAGGGAACGGGTTGCAGGAGAAAGTTTTACTCTGGTTTCTCAGTCTGTTTCCTAGTGCCGGTTTGAATTTCCTGCAGTTTTCACTGTAAAACCGAGTTGGAGCTAGAACCTCCCCATATATATGTATGGAGTGGAGTTTGCAACTGAAAAGAAACTTTGTGTTCCCAACAATCTAGGTGAAGGACGCTTTCACACACACTATCTCTCAGAACTGAGCATGTGGAGAGACTTTCGTTCATCTAGCACAAAGGGAACTGGTTGCAGGAGAAAGTTTTACTCTGGTTTCTCAGTCTGTTTCCTAGTGCCGGTTTGAAGTTCCTGCAGTTTTCACTGTAAAACCGGTTGGAGCTAGAACCTCCCCATATATATGTATGGAGTGGAGTTTGCAACTGAAAAGAAACTTTGTGTTCCCAACAAGCTAGGTGAAGGACGGCTTTCACACACACTTATCTCTCAGAACTGAGCATGTGGAGAGACGTTCGTTCATCTAGCACAAAGGGAACAGGTTGCAGGAGAAAGTTTTACTCTGGTTTCTCAGTCTGTTTCCTAGTGCCGGTTTGAAGTTCCTGCAGTTTTCACTGTAAAACCGAGTTGGAGCTAGAATCCTCCCCATATATATGTATGGAGTGGAGTTTGCAACTGAAAAGAAACTTTGTGTTCCCAAGAAGCTAGGTTGAAGGACAGGCTTTCACACACACTTATCTCTCAGAACTGAGCATGTGGAGAGACGTTCGTTCATCTAGCACAAAGGGAACGGGTTGCAGGAGAAATTTTTACTCTGGTTTCTCAGTCTGTTTCCTAGTGCCGGTTTGAAGTTCCTGCAGTTTTCACTGTAAAACCGTGTTGGAGCTAGAACCTCCCCATATATATGTATGGAGTGGAGTTTGCAACTGAAAGAAACTTTGTGTTCCCAACAAGCTAGATGAAGGACGGCTTTCACACACACTTATCTCTCAGAACTGAGCATGTGGAGAGACGTTCGTTCATCTAGCACAAAGGGAACGGGTTGCAGGAGAAAGTTTTACTCTGGTTTCTCAGTCTGTTTCCTAGTGCCGGTTTGAAGTTCCTGCAGTTTTCACTGTAAAACCGAGTTGGAGCTAGTACCTCCCCATATATATGTATGGAGTGGAGTTTGCAACTGAAAAGAAACTTTGTGTTCCCAAGAAGCTAGTTGAAGGACGGCTTTCACACACACTTATCTCTCAGAACTGAGCATGTGGAGAGACGTTCGTTCATCTAGCACAAAGGGAACGGGTTGCAGGAGAAAGTTTTACTCTGGTTTCTCAGTCTGTTTCCTAGTGCCGGTTTGAAGTTCCTGCAGTTTTCACTGTAAAACCGTGTTGGAGCTAGAACCTCCCCATATATATGTATGGAGTGGAGTTTGCAACTGAAAAGAAACTTTGTGTTCCCAAGAAGCTAGGTGAAGGACGGCTTTCACACACACTTATCTCTCAGAACTGAGCATGTGGAGAGACGTTCGTTCATCTAGCACAAAGGGAACGGGTTGCAGGAGAAACTTTTACTCTGGTTTCTCAGTCTGTTTCCTAGTGCCGGTTTGAAGTTCCTGCAGTTTTCACTGTAAAACCAGGTTGGAGCTAGAACCTCCCCATATATATGTATGGAGTGGAGTTTGCAACTGAAAAGAAACTTTGTGTTCCCAACAAGCTAGGTGAAGGACGGCTTTCACACACACTTATCTCTCAGAACTGAGCATGTGGAGAGACGTTCGTTCATCTAGCACAAATGGAACGGTTTGCAGGAGAAATTTTTACTCTGGTTTCTCAGTCTGTTTCCTAGTGCCGGTTTGAATTTCCTGCAGTTTTCACTGTAAAACCGGGTTGGAGCTAGAACCTCCCCATATATATGTATGGAGTGGAGTTTGCAACTGAAAAGAAACTTTGTGTTCCCAAGAAGCTAGTTGAAGGACGGATTTCACACACACTTATCTCTCAGAACTGAGCATGTGCAGAGACGTTCGTTCATCTAGCACAAAGGGAACGGCTTGCAGGTGGAAATTTTACTCATGTTTCTCAGTCTGTTTCGTACTGCCGGTTTGAAGTTCCTGCAGTTTTCACTGTAAAACAGGGTTGGAGCTAGAACCTCCCCATATATATGTATGGAGTGGAGTTTGCAACTGACAAGAACCTTTGTGTTCCCAAGAAGCTAGTTGAAGGACGGATTTCACACACACTTATCTCTCAGAACTGAGCATGTGGAGAGACGTTCGTTCATCTAGCACAAAGGGAAAGGGTTGCAGGGGAACTTTTACTCATGGTTTCTCAGTCTGTTTCCTACTGCCGGTTTGAATGTTCCTGCAGTTTTCACTGTAAAACAGGGTTGGAGCTAGAACCTCCCCATATATATGTATGGAGTGGAGTTTGCAACTGAAAAGAAACTTTGTGTTCCCAACAGAGCTAGGTGAAGGACGGCTTTCACACACACTTATCTCTCAGAACTGAGCATGTGGAGAGACGTTCGTTCATCTACCACAAAGGGAACGGCTTGCAGGTGGAATTATTACTCTGGTTTCTCAGTCTGTTTCCTAGTGCCGGTTGGAAGTTCCTGCAGTTTTCACTGTAAAACCGTGTTGGAGCTAGTACCTCCCCATATATATGTATGGAGTGGAGTTTGCAACTGAAAAGAAACTTTGTGTTCCCAACAAGCTAGGTGAAGGACGGCTTTCACACACACTTATCTCTCAGAACTGAGCATGTGGAGAGACGTTCGTTCATCTAGCACAAAGGGAACGGTTTGCAGGAGAAACTTTTACTCTGGTTTCTCAGTCTGTTTCCTACTGCCGGTTTGAATGTTCCTGCAGTTTTCACTGTAAAACCGTGTTGGAGCTAGAACCTCCCCATATATATGTATGGATTGGAGTTTGCAACTGAAAAGAAACTTTGTGTTCCCAACAAGCTAGGTGAAGGAAGGCTTTCACACACACTTATCTCTCAGAACTGAGCATGTGGAGAGACGTTCGTTCATCTAGCACAAAGGGAACGGTTTGCAGGAGAAATATTTACTCTGGTTTCTCAGTCTGTTTCCTAGTGCCAGTTTGAATTTCCTGCAGTTTTCACTGTAAAACCGGGTTGGAGCTAGAAACTCCCCATATATATGTATGGAGTGGGTTTTGCAACTGAAAAGAAACTTTGTGTTCCCAAGAAGCTAGTTGAAGGACGGATTTCACACACACTTATCTCTCAGAACTGAGCATGTGGAGAGACGTTCGTTCATCTAGCACAAAGGGAACGGCTTGCAGTTGGAACTATTACTCATGTTTCTCAGTCTGTTTCCTACTGCCGGTTTGAAGTTCCTGCAGTTTTCACTGTAAAACAGGGTTGGAGCTAGAACCTCCCCATATATATGTATGGAGTGGAGTTTGCAACTGAAAAGAACCTTTGTGTTCCCAAGAAGCTAGTTGAAGGACGGATTTCACACACACTTATCTCTCAGAACTGAGCATGTGGAGAGACGTTCGTTCATCTACCACAAAGGGAACGGCTTGCAGGTGGAACTTTTACTCATGTTTCTCAGTCTGTTTCCTACTGCCGGTTTGAAGTTCCTGCAGTTTTCACTGTAAAACCGGGTTGGAGCTAGATCCTCCCCATATATATGTATGGAGTGGAGTTTGCAACTGAAAAGAATCCTTGTGTTCCCAAGAAGCTAGTTGAAGTACGGCTTTCACACACACTTATCTCTCAGAACTGAGCATGTAGAGAGACGTTCGTTCATCTAGCACAAAGGGAACGGTTTGCAGGAGAAACTATTTACTCTGGTTTCTCAGTCTGTTTCCTAGTGCTGGTTTGATGTTCCTGCAGTTTATCACTGTAAAACCGGTTTGGAGCTAGTACCTCCCCCATATATATGTATGGAGTGGTGTTTGCAACTGAAAAGAAACTTTGTGTTCCCAACAAGCTAGGTGAAGGACGGCTTTCACACACACTTATCTCTCAGAACTGAGCATGTGGAGAGACGTTCGTTCATCTAGCACAAAGGGAACGGTTTGCAGGAGAAACTTTTACTCATGTTTCTCAGTCTGTTTCCTACTGCCGGTTTGATGTTCCTGCAGTTTTCACTGTAAAACCGTGTTGGAGCTAGAACCGCCCCATATACATGTATGGATTGGAGTTTGCAACTGAAAAGAAACTTTTTGTTCCCAACAATCTAGGTGAAGGTACGGCTTTCACACACACATTTCTCTCAGAACTGAGCATGTGGAGAGACGTTCGTTTATCTAGCACAAAGCTAATGGGTTGCTGGAGAAAGATTTACTCTGGTTTCTCAGTCTGTTTCCTAGTGCCGGTTTGAAGTTCCTGCAGTTTTCACTGTAAAACCGGGTTGGAGCTAGAACCTCCCCATATATATGTATGGAGTGGAGTTTGCAACTGAAAAGAAACTTTGTGTTCCCAAGTAGCTAGGTGATGTACGGCTTTCACACACACTTATCTCTCAGATCTGAGCATGTGGAGAGACGTTCGTTCATTTAGCACAAGGGGAACGGGTTGCAGGAGAAAGTTTTACTCAGGTTTCTCAGTCTGTTTCCTAGTGCCGGTTTGAAGTTCCTGCAGTTTTCACTGTAAAACCGTGTTGGAGCTAGAACCGCCCCATATACATGTATGGATTGGAGTTTGCAACTGAAAAGAAACTTTTTGTTATCAAGAAGCTAGGTGAAGTACGGCTTTACACACACTTATCTCTCAGATCTGAGCATGTGGAGAGACGTTCGTTCATCTAGCACAAAGGGAACGTGTTGCAGGAAGAAAGTTTTACTCTGGTTTCTCAGTCTGTTTCCTAGTGCCGTTTTGAAGTTCCTGCAGTTTTCACTGTAAAACAGATTTGGAGCTAGTACCTCCCCATATATATGTATGGAGTGGAGTTTGCAACTGAAAATAAACTTTGTGTTCCCAACAAACTAGGTGAAGGACGGCTTTCACACACACTTATCTCTCAGAACTGAGCATGTGGAGAGACGTTCGTTCATCTAGCACAAAGGGAACGGTTTGCAGGAGAAATTTTTACTCTGTTTTCTCAGTCTGTTTCCTAGTGCCGGTTTGAATTTCCTGCAGTTTTCACTGTAAAACCGGGTTGGAGCTATAACCTCCCCATATATATGTATGGAGTGGAGTTTGCAACTGAAAAGAAACTTTGTGTTCCCAAGAAGCTAGTTGAAGGACGGCTTTCACACACACTTATCTCTCAGAACTGAGCATGTGGAGAGACGTTCGTTCATCTAGCACAAAGGGATCGGCTTGCAGGTGGAACTTTTACTCATGTTTCTCAGGCTGTTTCCTACTGACGGTTTGAAGTTCCTGCAGTTTTCACTGTAAAACTGGGTTGGAGCTAGAACCTCCCCATATATATGTATGGAGTGGAGTTTGCAACTGAAAAGAAACTTTGTGTTCCCAAGAAGCTAGTTGAAGTACGGATTTCACACACACTTATCTCTCAGAACTGAGCATGTGGAAAGACGTTCGTTCATCTAGCACAAAGGGAACGGCTTGCAGGTGGAACTATTACTCATGTTTCTCAGTCTGTTTCCTACTGCCGGTTTGAAGTTCCTGCAGTTTTCACTGTAAAACAGGGTTGGAGCTAGAACATCCCCATATATATGTATGGAGTGGAGTTTGCAACTGAAAACAACCTTTGTGTTCCCAAGAAGCTAGTTGAAGGACGGATTTCACACACACTTATCTCTCAGAACTGAGCATGTGGAGAGACGTTCGTTCATCTAGCACAAAGGGAACGGGCTTGCAGGTGGAACTTTTACTCATGTTTCTCAGTCTGTTTCCTACTGCCGGTTTGAAGTTCCTGCAGTTTTCACTGTAAAACCGGTTTGGAGCTAGTTCCTCGCCATATATATGTATGGAGTGGAGTTTGCAACTGAAAAGAAACTTTGTGTTCCCAAGAAGCTAGGTGAAGTACGGCTTTCACACACACTTATCTCTCAGAACTGAGCATGTGGAGAGACGTTCGTTCATCTAGCACAAAGGGAACGGGTTTGCAGGAGAAACTTTTACTCATGGTTTCTCAGTCTGTTTCCTAGTGCCGGTCTGATGTTTCCTGCAGTTTTCACTGTAAAACCGTGTTGGAGCTAGACCTCCCCATATATATGTATGGATTGGAGTTTGCAACTGAAAAAGAAACTTTGTGTTCCCAACAATCTAGGTGAAGGACGGCTTTCACACACACTTATCTCTCAGAACTGAGCATGTGGAGAGACGTTCGTTCATTCTAGCACAAAGGGAACGGGTTGCAGGAGAAAATTTTCTCTGGTTTCTCAGTCTGTTTCCTAGTGCCGGGTTGAAGTTCCTGCAGTTTTCACTGTAAAACCGGGTTGGAGCTAGAACCTCCCCATATATATGTATGGAGTGGAGTTTAGCAACTGAAAAGAAACTTTGTGTTATCAAGAAGCTAGGTGAAGTACGGCTTTACACACACTTATCTCTCAGATCTGAGCATGTGGAGAGACGTTCGTTCATCTAGCACAAAGGGAACGTGTTGCAGAAGAAAGTTTTACTCTGGTTTCTCAGTCTGTTTCCTAGTGCCGGTTTGAAGTTCCTGCAGTTTTCACTGTAAAACAGATTTGGAGCTAGTACCTCCCCATATATATGTATGGAGTGGAGTTTGCAACTGAAAATAAACTTTGTGTTCCCAACAAACTAGGTGAAGGACGGCTTTCACACACACTTATCTCTCAGAACTGAGCATGTGGAGAAGACGTTCGTTCATCTAGCACAAAGGGAACGGTTTGCAGGAGAAATTTTTACTCTGTTTTCTCAGTCTGTTTCCTAGTGCCGGTTTGAATTTCCTGCAGTTTTCACTGTAAACCGGGTTGGAGCTATAAACTCCCCATATATATGTATGGAGTGGAGTTTGCAACTGAAAAGAAACTTTGTGTTCCCAACAAGCTAGTTGAAGGACGGATTTCACACACACTTATCTCTCAGAACTGAGCATGTGGAGAGACGTTCGTTCATCTAGCACAAAGTGAATCGGCTTGCAGGTGGAACTTTTACTCATGGTTTCTCAGTCTGTTTCCTACTGACGGTTTGAAGTTCCTGCAGTTTTCACTGTAAAACTGGGTTGGAGCTAGAACCTCCCCATATATATGTATGGAGTGGAGTTTGCAACTGAAAAGAAACTTTGTGTTCCCAAGAAGCTAGTTGAAGTACGGATTTCACACACACTTATCTCTCAGAACTGAGCATGTGGAAAGACGTTCGTTCATCTAGCACAAAGGGAACGGCTTGCAGGTGGAACTATTACGCATGTTTCTCAGTCTGTTTCCTACTGCCGGTTTGAAGTTCCTGCAGTTTTCACTGTAAAACAGGGTTGGAGCTAGAACATCCCCATATATATGTATGGAGTGGAGTTTGCAACTGAAAACAACCTTTGTGTTCCCAAGAAGCTAGTTGAAGGACGGATTTCACACACACTTATCTCTCAGAACTGAGCATGTGGAGAGACGTTCGTTCATCTACCACAAAGGGAACGGCTTGCAGGTGGAACTTTTACTCATGTTTCTCAGTCTGTTTCCTACTGCCGGTTTGATGTTTTTGCAGTTTTCACTGTAAAACCGTGTTGGAGCTAGAACCGCCCCATATACATGTATGGATTGGAGTTTGCAACTGAAAAGAAACTTTTTGTTCCCAACAATCTAGGTGAAGGACGGCTTTCACACACACATTTCTCTCAGAACTGAGCATGTGGAGAGACGTTCGTTCATTTAGCACAAAGGGAACGGGTTGCAGGAGAAAGTTTTCTCTGGTTTCTCAGTCTGTTTCCTAGTGCCGGTTTGAAGTTCCTGCAATTATCACTGTAAAACCGGTTTGGAGCTAGTACCCCCCCATATATATGTATGGAGTGGTGTTTGCAACTGAAAAGAAACTTTGTGTTCCCAGCAAGCTAGGTGAAGTACGGCTTTCACACACATTTATCTCTCAGAACTGAGCATGTGGAGAGACTTTCGTTCATCTAGCACAAAGGGAACGGTTTGCAGGATAAACTTTTACTCATGTTTCTCAGTCTGTTTCCTACTGCCGGTTTGATGTTTTTGCAGTTTACACTGTAAAACCGATGTAAAGCTATTACCTACCCATATATATGTATGGAGTGGAGTTGTCACTTGAAAAGAAACTTTGAGTTCCCAACAAGCTAGATGAAGGACGGCTTTCACACACACTTATCTCTCAGAACTGAGCATGTGGAGAGACGTTCGTTCATCTAGCACAAAGGGAACCGGTTGCAGGAGAAACTAATACTCTGTGTTCTCAGTCTGTTTCCTAGTGCCGGTTTTATGTTCCTGCTGTTTTCTCTGTAAAACCGAGTTGGAGCTAGTACCTCCCCATATATATATATGGTGTGGAGTTTGCAACTGAAAAGAAACTTTGTGTTCCCAACAGTCTAGGTGAAGTAAGGCTTTCACAAAAACTTATCTCTCAGAACTCAGCATGTGTAGAGACGTTCGTTCATCTAGCACAAAGGGATCGGTTTGCAGGAGAAACTTTTTCTGTGGGTTCTCAGTCTGTTTCATAGTGCCGGGTAGAAGTTCCTGCAGTTTTCACTGTAAAATCGAGTTGGAGCTTGTACCTCCACATATAGACGTATGGAGTGGAGTTTGCACCTGAAAAGAATCTTTGTGTTCCCAACAAGCTAGGTGAAGGACGGCTATCACACACACTTATCTCTCTGAACTGAGCATGTGGAGAGACTTTCGTTCATCTAACACTAAGGGATCGGGTCGCAGGAGAAACATTTACTCTGGGTTCTCAGTCGGTTTCCTAGTGCCGGTATGAAGTTCCTGCATTTTGCAATGTAAAACCGAATTGGAGCTAGTAACTACCCATATATATGTATGGAGTGGAGTTGGCAACTGAAAAGAAACTTTGTGTTCATAACAACTAGTTGAAGAAAGGCTTTCACACACACTTTTCTCTCAGAACTGAGCATGTGGAGAGACGTTCGTTCATCCAGCACAAATGGAACAGGATGCATAGGAAAATTTTACTCTGGGTTCTCAGTCTGTTTCATTGTGCCGGTTTGAATTTCCTGCAGTTTTCTGTGTAAAACCGAGTAGGAGTTAGTGCCTACCCTTATAAATATATGGAGTGGAGTTTGCACATTAAAAGAAAATATTTGTTCCCAACAAGCTAGGTGAAGGACTGCTTTCACACAAACTTATCTCTAAGAACTGAGCATGTGGAGAAACTTTTTTTCATGTAGCACAAAATGAACTGTTTGCAGGAGAAACTTTTACTCTGGTTTCTCAATCTGTTTCCTAGTGCGGGTTTTAAGTTCCTGCAGTTTCCACTGAAAAACCGAATCGGAGCTAGAACCTCCCCATATATATGTATGGAGTTGGAGTGTGCAATGAAAAGGAACTTAGTATTCCCAACAAGCTAGGTGAAGGACGGCTTTCACACACACTTATCTCTCAGAACTGAGCATGTGGAGAGACGTTCATTCATCTAGCACAAATGGAACAGGTTGCAGGAAAATCTTTTACTCTGAGATATCAATCTGTTTCCTAGTGCCGGTTTGATGTTCCAGCAGATTTCACTGTAAAACCGATTAAAAGCTAGTACCTCCCCATATATATATATGGAGTGGAGTTTGCAACTTAAAAGAAACTTTGTGTTCCCAACAAGCTAGATGAAGTACGGCTTTCACACAAACTTATCTCTCAGAACTGAGCATGTGGAGAGACTTTCGTTCATCTAGCAGAAATTTAGGGTTTGCAAGAGAGACTTTTACTTTGGATTCTCAGTCTGTTTCCTAGTGCCAGTTTGAAGTTCCTGCAGTTTTCACTGTATAACCATGTTGGAGATAGTACCTCCCCATATATATGTATGGAGTGGAGTTTGCAACTGAAAAGAAACTTTGTGTTCATAACAAGCTAGTTGAAGCAAGGCTTTCACACACACTTAACTCTCAGAACTGAGCATGTGGAGAGACGTTCGTTCATCCAGCACAAATGGAACAGGTTGCAGGAGAAACTTTTACTCTGGGTTCTCAGTCTGTTTCCTAGTGCCTGTTTGAAGTTCCTGCAGTTTTCACTGTAAAACCGTGTTGGAGATAGTACCTCCCCATACATATGTATGGAGTGGAGTTTGCACCTGAAAAGAACCTATGTGTTCCCAAGAAGCTAGGTGAAGGACGGCTTTCACACACACTTATCTCTCAGAACTGAGCATGTGGAGAGACGTTCATTCATCTAGCACAAAGGGATACGGGTTGCAGGAGAAACTTTTACTCGGTTTTGTCATTCTGTTTCCTAGTGCCGGTTTGATGTTCCTGCAGTTTTCACTGTAAAACCGATTTGGAGCTAGTACCTCCCCATATATTTGTATGGAGTGGATTTTGCAACTGAAAAGAAACTTTGTGTTCCCTACAAGCTATGTGAAGGACGGCTTTCACACACACTTATCTCTCAGAACTGAGCATTTACAGATACGTACGTTCATCTAGTACAAAAGGAACAGATTGCAAGAGAAACTTTTACTCTGGTTTCTCAGGCTGTTTCCTAGTGCCTGTTTGAATTTCCGGCAGTTTTCAGTGTAAAAACGAGTTGAAGCTAATACTTCCCCATATATAGTTATGGATTGAGGTGTGCAACTGAAAAGAAACTTTGTGTTCCCTACAAGAGAGTTGAAGGACGGCTTACACACACAGTTATCTTTCAGAACCGAGCATGTGGAGAGACGTTCTTTCATCTAGCACAAAGTGAACCGGTTTCAGGAGAAACTTTTACTCTGGTTTCTTACACTGTTTCCTTGTGACGGTTTGAAGTTCCTGCATTTTCACTCTATAACCGTGTTGGAGCTACTACCTACCAATATATATGTATGGAGTGGAGTTTGCAACTGAAAACAAAATTTGTGTACCCAACAAGCTAGGTGAAGTACGGCTTTCACACAAACTTATCTCTCAGAAATGAGCATGTGGAGAGACGTTCGTTCATCTAGCACAAAGGGAACGGTTTGCAGGATAAATTTACTATGATTTCTCAGTCTGTTTCCTAGTGCCGGTTTGAAGTACCTGTATTTTTCAGCGTAAAACTGACTTGGAGCTATTAACTCCCCATATATAAGTATGGATTGGAGTTTGCAATTGAAAAGAAACTTTGTGTTCCCAACAAGCTAGGTGAAGGACGGCTTTCCCACACACTTATCTCTCAGAATGGAGCATTTGGTGATACGTATGTTCATCTAGCACAAAGGAAACGGGTATCAGGAGAAACTTTTACTCTGGTTTCTCAGTCTGTTTCTTAGTGCCGGTTTGAAGTTCCTGCAGATTTCACTGTAAAACCAATTTGGAGCTAGTACCTCCCCATATATATATACGAAGTGGAGTTTGCAACTTAAAAGAAACTATGTGTTACCTACAAGCTAGGTGAAGGATGGCTTTCACACACACTTATCTCTCAGAACTAAGCATGTGGAGAGACGTTCCTTCATCTACCAAAAGGGAATCGGTAGTAGGAGAAATTTTTACTCTGGTTTCTCAGTCTGTTTCCTAGTGCCGGTTTGAAGTTCTTGCAATTTTCAAAGTAAAACCGAGTTGGACCTAGTACCTACTCATATATATGTATGGAGTGGCGTTGGCAACTTAAATGAAACTTTGTGTTCCCAACAATCGAGGTGAAGGACGGCTTTCACACACACTTATCTCTCAGAATTGAGCATGTGGAGAGACGTTCGTACATCTAGCACAAAGGGAACGGGTGCAGGAGAAACGTTTTCTCTGCTTTCTCAGTCTGTTTCCTAGTGCCGTTTTGAAGTTCCTGCAGTTTGCACTGTAAAACCGAATTGGAGCTAGAACCTCCCCATCTATATGTATGGATTAGAATGTGCAATGAAAAGAAACTATGTGTTCCCAACAAGCTAGGTGATGGAAGGCTTTCACACACACTTATCTCTCAGAACTGAGCATGTGGTGAGACGTTCGTTCATCTAGCACAAATGGAATGGGTTGCAGGAGAAACTTTTACTCTGGTTTCTCAGTCTGTTTCCTAGTGCCGGTTTGAAGTTCTTGTAGTTTTCACAGTAAAACCCACTTGGACATAGTACCTACCCATATATATGTATGGAGTGGAGTTTGCAACTGAAAGGAAAATTTAAGTTCCTAACAAGCTAGGTTACAGACGGTTTTCCCCCACAATTATCTCTCAGAATTGAGCATGTGGAGAGACATTCATTCACCTAGCACAAAGGGATCGGGTTGTAGGAGAAACTTTAACTATGGTTTCTCAGTCTGTTTCCTAGTGCCGTTTTGAAGTTCCTGCAGTTTGCACTGTAAAATCGAATTGGAGCTAGTACCCTCCCCATATATATGTATGGAGTAGAGTGTGCAATGAAAAGAATCTTTGTGTTCCCAACACGCAAGTTGAAGGACGGCTTTCACACACAATTGTCTCTCACAACTGAGCATGTGGAGAGAAGTTCGTTCATCTAGCACAAAGGGAAAAGTTTGCAGGAGAAACTTTTACTCTGGGATATCATTCTGTTTCCTAGTGCCGTTTTGATATTCCTGCAGTTTTCACTGTAAAACCGATTTGGAGCTAGTACCTCCCCATATATATATATGGAGTAGGTTGTGCAATGGAAAGAAACATTGTGTTCCCAACAAGCTAGGTGAAGCACGGCTTTCACACACACATATCTCTCAGAACTGAGCATGAGGAAAGACTTTCGTTCATCTAGCACAATGGGAACGGGTTGCAGGAGACATTTTACTCTGGTTTCTCAGTCTGTTTCCTAGTGCCCGTTTGAAGTTCCTGCAGTTTTCACAGTAAAACCGAGTTGGAGCTTGTACTTCCCCATATATATGTATGGATTGGAGTTTGCACCTTAGAAGAATCTTTGTGTTCCCAACAAGCTAGGTGAAGGACGGCTTTCAAACACAATTATCTCTCAAATCTGAGCATGTGGAGGGACTTCCGTTCATCTAGAACAAAGGGAACGTGTTGTAGTAGAAACATTTACTCTGGTTTCTCAGTCTGTTTCTTAGTGCCGTTTGGAAGTTATTGCAGTTTTCACTGTAAAACCGAGTTGGAGCTTTTACCTCCCCATATATATGTATGGAGTGGAGTTTGCAACTGAAAAGAAACTTTGTGTTCCCAACAAGCTAGCTGAAGGACTTGTTTCACACACACTAACCTCTCAGAAGTGAGCATGTGGAGAGACGTTCGTTCATCTAGCACAATGTGAACGGGTTGCAGGAGACATTTTACTCTGGTTTCTCAGTCTGTTTCCTAGTGCCCGTTTGAAGTTCCTGCAGTTTTCACAGTAAAACCGAGTTGGAGCTTGTACTTCCCCATATATATGTATGGATTGGAGTTTGCACCTTAAAAGAATCTTTGTGTTCCCAACAAGCTAGGTGAAGGACGGCTTTCAAACACAAATATCCCTTAAATCTGAGCATGTGGAGAGACTTTCGTTCATCTAGAACAAAGGGAACGGGTTGTAGTAGAAACTTTTACTCTGGTTTCTCAGTCTGTTTCTTAGTGCCGTTTGGATGTTATTGCAGTTTTCAGTGTAAGACCGAGTTGGAGCTATTACCTCCCCATATTTATGTTTGGAGTGCAGTTTGCAACTGAAAAGTAACTTTGTGTTCCCAACAAGATAGGTGAAGTACGGCTTTCACATACACTTATCTCTCAGAACTGAGCATGTTGAGAGACGTTCGTTCATCTAGCAAAGGGAACGGTTTGCAGGAGAAAATTTTAATCTGGTTTCTCTGTATGTTTCCTAGTGCCGGTTTGAAGTTCTTGCAGTTTTCACTGCAAAACCGAGTTGGATCTCGTACCTCCCCATATATATGTATGGAGTGGAGTTTGCAACTGAAAAGAAACTTTGTGTTCCCAACAAGCTAGCTGAAGGGCGGGTTTCACACACACTAACCTCTCAGAACTGAGCATGTGGAGAGACGTTCGTTCAGCTAGCACAAAGGGAACGGGTTGCATTAGAAACTATTACTCTGGGTTCTCTGTATCTTAGTGCCAGTTTGAATTTCCTGCAGTTTTTACTGTAAAACAGATTTGGAGCTAGTACCTCCCCATATATTTGTACGGAATGGAGTTAGCAACTGAAAACAAACTTTGTGTTCCCACCATGCTAGTTGAAGCACGACTTCCACACACAATTATCTCTCAGAACTGAGCATATGGAGAGACATTAGTTCATCTAGGACAAAGGAACGGTTTGCAGTAGAATCTTATACTCTGGTTTCTCACTCTGTTTCCTAGTGCCGGTTTGAAGTTCATGCAGTTTTCACTGTAAAATAGATATGAAGCTAGTACCTCCCCATATATATGTATGGAGTGGAGTTAGCAACTGAAAACAAACTTTGTGTTCCCAACAAGGTAGGTGAAAGACGGATTTCACACACAATTATCTATGAGAAATGAGCATGTGGAGAGACGTTCGTTCATCTCGCACAAAGGGATCGGGTTGCAGGAGAAACTTTTATTCTGGTTCTCAGTATTTTTCCTAGTGCCGTTTTGAAGTTCCTGCAGTTTTCACAGTAAAACCGATTTGGAGCTAGTACCTTCCCTTATATATGTAAGGAGTGGATTGTGAATGTGAAAAGAAACTTTTTGTTCCCAACAAGCTATTTAAAGGACGGTTTTCACACACACTTATCTCTCAGAACTGAGCATGTGGAGAGACGTTTGTTCATTTAACACAATGGGAACGGGTTGCATTAGAAAATTTTACACTGAGTTCTAAGTCTATTCCTAGTGCCGGTATGATGATCCTGCATTTTTCACTCTAAAACCGATTTGGAGCTAGTACCTCCCCATATATATTTATGGAGTTGAGTTTGCAAATGAAAAGAAAATTTGTGTTCCCAACAAGCTAGGTGAAGGACGGATTTCACACACACTTATATCTCAGAACTGAGTAGGTGGAGAGTAGTTCTTTCATCTAGCAAAATGGAACGGGTTGCTGCAGAAAATTTTACTCTGGATTCTCAGTCTCTTTCCTAGTGTCTGTTTGAAATTCCTGCAGTTTTCACTGTAAAATCCAGTTGGAGCTTGTACCTCCCAATATATATGCATGGATTGGAATTTGCAACTGAAAAGAAACTTTGTGTTCCCAACAAGCTAGGTGAAGGAAGGCTTTCACACACACTTATATCTCAGAACTGAGCATGTGGAGAGACGTTCATTCATCTAGTACATAGGAACGAATTGCAGGAGAAACTTTTACTCTGGGTCCTCAGTCTGTTTCCTTGTGCCGGTTTGATGTTCCTGCAGTTTTCACTGTAAAACCGATTTGGAGATAGTACCTCCCCATATATATGTATGGAGTGGAATTTGCACCTGAAAAGGAACTTTGTGTTCCCAACAAGGTAGGTGAAGAACGGCTTTCACACACAATTATCTCTGAGAAATGAGCATGTGGAGAGACGTTCGTTCATCTCGCACAAAGGGATCGGGTTGCAGGAGAAACTTTTACTCTGTGTTCTCAGTCTGTTTCCTAGTGTCGGTTGGAAGTTCCTGCAGTATTCACTGTAAAACCGATTTGGAGCTGGTACCTCCCCATATATTTGTATGGTGTGGAGTTGGCACCTGAAAATAAACTTTGTGTTCCCAACAAGATAGGGGAAGTACGGCTTTCACACACAACTATCTTTCAGAACTGAGCATGTGGAGAGACGTTCGTTCATCTAGCACAAATGAAACGGGTTGCAGGAGAAACTTTTACTCTGGGTTCTCAGTCTGTTTCCTAGTGCCGGTTTGAAGTTCCTGCAGATTTCACTGTAAAACCGATTTGGGGCTGGTACCTCCCAATATATATGTATGGAGTGGAGTTTGGACCAGAGAAGAAAGATTGTTTTCCCAACTAGATAGGGGAAGGACTGCTTTCACACACACCTATCTCTCAGAAATGAGCATTTGGAGAGACGATCGTTCATCTAGCACAAAGGGAACGGTTTGCAGGAGAAACTGTTACAGTGGATTCTCAGTCTGTTTCCTAGTGCCGGTTTGAATTTCCTGCAATTTTCACTGTAAAACCGAGTTGGAGCTAGTACCTCCCCATATATATGTATGGATTGGAGTTTGCTACTGAAAAGAAAATTTGTGTTCCGAAAAAGTTAGGTGAAGTACGGCTTTCACACACAATATTCTCTCAGAACTGAGCATGCGGAGAGACGTTCGTTCATCTAGCACAATGGGTACGGTTTGCAGGAGAAACTTTTACTCTGGTTTCTCAGTCTGTTTCCTAGTGCCGGTTTGAAGTTCCTGCAGTTTTCACTGTAAAACGGAGATGGAGCTATTACCTCCCCATATATATGTATGGAGTGGAGTATGCTACTGAAATGATACTTTGTGTTCCCAACAAGATAGGTGAATAACGGCTTTAAAACACACTTATCTCTCAGAAAAGAGTATGTGGAGAGACGTTCGTTCAACAAGCATAATGAGAACGGTTTGCAGGAGAAACTTTTACTCTGTTTTCTCAGTGTGTTTCCTAGTGCCGGTTTAAAGTTCTTGCAGTTTTCACTGTAAAACAGAGTTGGAGCTTGTACTTCTCCATATATATGTATGGAGTGGATTTTGCAACTAAAAAGAAACTTTTTGTTCCCAACAAGCTAGTTGAAGAACGGCTTTCCCACACACTTATTTCTCAGAACGGAGCATTTGGTGATTCCTATGTTCATTTAGCACAAAGGAAACGGGTATCAGGAGAAACTTTTACTCTGGTTTCTCAGTCTTCTTCCTAGTGCCGGTTTGAAGTTCCTGCAGATTTCACTGTAAAACCAATTTGGAGCTAGTACCTCCCCATATATATATACGGAGTGGAATTTGCAACTGAAAAGAAACTATGTGTTACCTACAAGCTAGGTGAAGGACGGCTTTCACACACAATTATCTCTCAGAACTGAGCATGTGGAGAGACGTTCCTTCATCTACCAAAAAGGGAATCGGTTGTAGGAGAAATTTTTACTCTGGTTTCTCAGTCTGTTTCCTAGTGCCGGTTTGAAGTTCTTGCAATTTTCACAGTAAAACCGAGTTGGACCTACTACTTACTCATATATATGTATGGAGTGGCGTTGGCAACTTAAATGAAACTTTGTGTTCCCAACAATCGAGGTGAAGGATGGCTTTCACACACACTTATCTCTCAGAACTGAGCATGTGGAGAAACGTTCGTACATCTAGCACAAAGGGAACGGGTTGCAGGAGAAACGTTTACTCTGGTTTCTCAGTATGTTTCCTAGTGCCGTTTTGAAGTTCCTGCAGTTTGCACTGTAAAACCGAATTGGAGCTAGAACCTCCCCATCTATATGTATGGATTAGAATGTGCAATGAAAAGAAACTATATGTTCCCAACAAGCTTGGTGATGGAAGGCTTTCACACACACTTATCTCTCAGAACTGAGCATGTGGAGAGACGTTCGTTCATCTAGCACAAATGGAATGGGTTGCAGGAGAAACTTTTACTCTGGTTTCTCAGTCTGTTTCCTAGTGCCGGTTTGAATTTCCTGCAATTTCGCTGTAAAACCGAAGTGGAGCTAGTACCTCCCCATATATATATATGTTGTGGAGTTTGTACAAAAAAAAACATTGTTTTCCCAACAAGCTACGTGAGGACGGCTTTCACACTCACTTATCTCTCAAACCTGAGCATGTGGAGAGTCGTTCGATCATCTTGCACAAAGGGAACTTGTTGCAGGTGAAACTTTTACTCTGGTTTCTCAGTCTGATTCCTACTGCCTGTTTGAACTTCCTGCAGTTTTCAATGTAAAATCATATTTGAGCTAGTACATGCCCATATAATTGTATGGAGTGCGGTTAGAAACTGAAAAGAAACTTTGTGTTCCCAACAAGCTAGGTGAAGGACGGCTTTCACACACACTACTCTCTGAGAACTGAGAATGTGGAGAGAATTTTGTTCATGTAGCACAAAGGGAAAAGTTTGAGGGGAAACTTTTACTCAGCGATATCAGTCTGTTTCCTAGTGCCGTTTTGATATTCCTGCAGTTTTCACTGTAAAACACATTTGGAGCTAGTACTTCCCCATATATATGTATGGAGTACAGTTTGCAATTGAAAAGAAACTTTGTGTTCCCAACAAGCTAGGTGAAGGACGGCTTTCACACACATTTATCTCTCAGAACTGAGCATGTGGAGAGACGTTCGTTTATCTAGCACAAAGGGAACGGGATGCAGGAGAAACTTTTACTCTGGTTTCTCAGTCTGTTTCCTAGTGCCGGTCTGAAGTTCTTGTAGTTTTCACAGTAAAACCCACTTGGACATAGTACCTACCCATATATATGTATGGAGTGGAGTTTGCAACTGAAAGGAAACTTTAAGTTCCTAACAAGCTAGTTTACGGACGGTTTTCCCCCACAATTATCTCTCAGAATTGAGCATGTGGAGAGACATTCGTTCACCTAGCACAAAGGGATCGGGTTGCAGGAGAAACTTTTATTCTGGTTCTCAGTCTGTTTCCTAGTGCCGTTTTGAAGTTCCTGCAGTTTGCACTGTAAAAATTGGAGCTAGATCCTCCCCATATATATGTATGGAGTGGAGTTTGCAACTGAAAAGAAACTTTGTGTTCCCAAGAAGCTAGTTGAAGTACGGATTTAACACACACTTATCTCTCAGAACTGAGCATGTGGAAAGACGTTCGTTCATCTAGCACAAAGGGAACGGCTTGCAGGTGGAACTATTACTCATGTTTCTCAGTCTGTTTCCTACTGCCCGTTTGAAGTTCCTGCAGTTTTCACTGTAAAACAGGGTTGGAGCTAGAACATCCCCATATATATGTATGGAGTGGAGTTTGCAACTGAAAAGAACCTTTGTGTTCCCAAGAAGCTAGTTGAAGGACGGATTTCACACACACTTATCTCTCAGAACTGAGCATGTGGAGAGACGTTCGTTCATCTACCACAAAGGGAACGGCTTGCAGGTGGAACTTTTACTCATGTTTCTCAGTCTGTTTCCTACTGCCGGTTTGAAGTTCCTGCAGTTTTCACTGTAAAACCGGTTTGGATCTAGATCCTCCCCATATATATGTATGGAGTGGAGTTTGCAACTGAAAAGAAACCTTGTGTTCCCAAGAAGCTAGTTGAAGTACGGCTTTCACACACACTTATCTCTCAGAACTGAGCATGTAGAGAGACGTTCGTTCATCTTGCACAAAGGGAACGGTTTGTAGGAGAAACTATTTCTCTGGTTTCTCAGTCTGTTTAATTGTGCCGGTTTGATGTTCCTGCAATTATCACTGTAAAACCGGTTTGGAGCTAGTACCCCCCCATATATATGTATGGAGTGGTGTTTGCAACTGAAAAGAAACTTTGTGTTCCCAGCAAGCTAGGTGAAGTACGGCTTTCACACACATTTATCTCTCAGAACTGAGCATGTGGAGAGACTTTCGTTCATCTAGCACAAAGGGAACGGTTTGCAGGATAAACTTTTACTCATGTTTCTCAGTCTGTTTCCTACTGCCGGTTTGATGTTTTTGCAGTTTACACTGTAAAACCGATGTAAAGCTATTACCTACCCATATATATGTATGGAGTGGAGTTGTCACTTGAAAAGAAACTTTGAGTTCCCAACAAGCTAGATGAAGGACGGCTTTCACACACACTTATCTCTCAGAACTGAGCATGTGGAGAGACGTTCGTTCATCTAGCACAAAGGGAACCGGTTGCAGGAGAAACTAATACTCTGTGTTCTCAGTCTGTTTCCTAGTGCCGGTTTTATGTTCCTGCTGTTTTCTCTGTAAAACCGAGTTGGAGCTAGTACCTCCCCATATATATATATGGTGTGGAGTTTGCAACTGAAAAGAAACTTTGTGTTCCCAACAGTCTAGGTGAAGTAAGGCTTTCACAAAAACTTATCTCTCAGAACTCAGCATGTGTAGAGACGTTCGTTCATCTAGCACAAAGGGATCGGGTTGCAGGAGAAACTTTTTCTGTGGGTTCTCTGTCTGTTTCATAGTGCCGGGTAGAAGTTCCTGCAGTTTTCACTGTAAAATCGAGTTGGAGCTTGTACCTCCACATATAGACGTATGGAGTGGAGTTTGCACCTGAAAAGAATCTTTGTGTTCCCAACAAGCTAGGTGAAGGACGGCTATCACACACACTTATCTCTCTGAACTGAGCATGTGGAGAGACTTTCGTTCATCTAACACTAAGGGATCGGGTTGCAGGAGAAACATTTACTCTGGGTTCTCAGTCGGTTTCCTAGTGCCGGTATGAAGTTCCTGCATTTTGCAATGTAAAACCGAATTGGAGCTAGTAACTACCCATATATATGTATGGAGTGGAGTTGGCAACTGAAAATAAACTTTGTGTTCATAACAACTAGTTGAAGAAAGGCTTTCACACACACTTTTCTCTCAGAACTGAGCATGTGGAGAGACGTTCGTTCATCCAGCACAAATGTAACAGGATGCATAGGAAAATTTTACTCTGGGTTCTCAGTCTGTTTCATTGTGCCGGTTTCAATTTCCTGCAGTTTTCTGTGTAAAACCGAGTAGGAGTTAGTGCCTACCCTTATAAATATATGGAGTGGAGTTTGCACATTAAAAGAAAATATTTGTTCCCAACAAGCTAGGTGAAGGACTGCTTTCACACAAACTTATCTCTAAGAACTGAGCATGTGGAGAAACTTTTTTTCATGTAGCACAAAATGAACTGTTTGCAGGAGAAACTTTTACTCTGGTTTCTCAATCTGTTTCTTAGTGCGGGTTTTAAGTTCCTGCAGTTTGCACTGAAAAACCGAATCGGAGCTAGAACCTCCCCATATATATGTATGGAGTTGGAGTGTGCAATGAAAAGGAACTTTGTATTCCCAACAAGCTAGGTGAAGGACGGCTTTCACACACACTTATCTCTCAGAACTGAGCATGTGGAGAGACGTTCATTCATCTAGCACAAATGGAACAGGTTGCAGGAAAATCTTTTACTCTGAGATATCAATCTGTTTCCTAGTGCCGGTTTGATGTTCCAGCAGATTTCACTGTAAAACCGATTAAAAGCTAGTATCTCCCCATATATATATATGGAGTGGAGTTTGCAACTTAAAAGAAACTTTGTGTTCCCAACAAGCTAGATGAAGTACGGCTTTCACACAAACTTATCTCTCAGAACTGAGCATGTGGAGAGACTTTCGTTCATCTAGCAGAAATTTAGGGTTTGCAAGAGAGACTTTTACTTTGGATTCTCAGTCTGTTTCCTAGTGCCAGTTTGAAGTTCCTGCAGTTTTCACTGTATAACCATGTTGGAGATAGTACCTCCCCATATATATGTATGGAGTGGAGTTTGCAACTGAAAAGAAACTTTGTGTTCATAACAAGCTAGTTGAAGCAAGGCTTTCACACACACTTAACTCTCAGAACTGAGCATGTGGAGAGACGTTCGTTCATCCAGCACAAATGGAACAGGTTGCATGAGAAACTTTTACTCTGGGTTCTCAGTCTGTTTCCTAGTGCCTGTTTGAAGTTCCTGCAGTTTTCACTGTAAAACCGTGTTGGAGATTGTACCTCCCCATACATATGTATGGAGTGGAGTTTGCACCTGAAAAGAACCTATGTGTTCCCAAGAAGCTATTTGAAGGACGGCTTTCACACACACTTATCTCTCAGAACTGAGCATGTGGAGAGACGTTCATTCATCTAGCACAAAGGGATACGGGTTGCAGGAGAAACTTTTACTCGGTTTTGTCATTCTGTTTCCTAGTGCCGGTTTGATGTTCCTGCAGTTTTCACTGTAAAACCGATTTGGAGCTAGTACCTCCCCATATATTTGTATGGAGTGGATTTTGCAACTGAAAAGAAACTTTGTGTTCCCTACAAGCTATGTGAAGGACGGCTTTCACACACACTTATCTCTCAGAACTGAGCATTTACAGATACGTACGTTCATCTAGTACAAAAGGAACAGATTGCAAGAGAAACTTTTACTCTGGTTTCTCAGGCTGTTTCCTAGTGCCTGTTTGAATTTCCGGCAGTTTTTCAGTGTAAAAACGAGTTGAAGCTAATACTTCCCCATATATAGTTATGGATTGAGGTGTGCAACTGAAAAGAAACTTTGTGTTCCCTACAAGAGAGTTGAAGGACGGCTTACACACACAGTTATCTTTCAGAACCGAGCATGTGGAGAGACGTTCTTTCATCTAGCACAAAGTGAACCGGTTTCAGGAGAAACTTTTACTCTGGTTTCTTACACTGTTTCCGTGTGACGGTTTGAAGTTCCTGCATTTTCACTCTATAACCGTGTTGGAGCTACTACCTACCAATATATATGTATGGAGTGGAGTTTGCAACTGAAAAGAAAATTTGTGTACCCAACAAGCTAGGTGAAGTACGGCTTTCACACAAACTTATCTCTCAGAAATGAGCATGTGGAGAGACGTTCGTTCATCTAGCACAAAGGGAACGGTTTGCAGGATAAATTTACTATGATTTCTCAGTCTGTTTCCTAGTGCCGGTTTGAAGTACCTGTATTTTTCAGCGTAAAACTGACTTGGAGCTATTAACTCCCCATATATAAGTATGGATTGGAGTTTGCAATTGAAAAGAAACTTTGTGTTCCCAACAAGCTAGGTGAAGGACGGCTTTCCCACACACTTATCTCTCAGAATGGAGCATTTGGTGATACGTATGTTCATCTAGCACAAAGGAAACGGGTATCAGGAGAAACTTTTACTCTGGTTTCTCAGTCTGTTTCTTAGTGCCGGTTTGAAGTTCCTGCAGATTTCACTGTAAAACCAATTTGGAGCTAGTACCTCCCCATATATATATACGAAGTGGAGTTTGCAACTTAAAAGAAACTATGTGTTACCTACAAGCTAGGTGAAGGATGGCTTTCACACACACTTATCTCTCAGAACTAAGCATGTGGAGAGACGTTCCTTCATCTACCAAAAAGGGAATCGGTAGTAGGAGAAATTTTTACTCTGGTTTCTCAGTCTGTTTCCTAGTGCCGGTTTGAAGTTCTTGCAATTTTCAAAGTAAAACCGAGTTGGACCTAGTACCTACTCATATATATGTATGGAGTGGCGTTGGCAACTTAAATGAAACTTTGTGTTCCCAACAATCGAGGTGAAGGACGGCTTTCACACACACTTATCTCTCAGAATTGAGCATGTGGAGAGACGTTCGTACATCTAGCACAAAGGGAACGGGTTGCAGGAGAAACGTTTTCTCTGCTTTCTCAGTCTGTTTCCTAGTGCCGTTTTGAAGTTCCTGCAGTTTGCACTGTAAAACCGAATTGGAGATAGAACCTCCCCATCTATATGTATGGATTAGAATGTGCAATGAAAAGGAAACTATGTGTTCCCAACAAGCTAGGTGATGGAAGGCTTTCACACACACTTATCTCTCAGAACTGAGCATGTGGTGAGACGTTCGTTCATCTAGCACAAATGGAATGGGTTGCAGGAGAAACTTTTACTCTGGTTTCTCAGTCTGTTTCCTAGTGCTGGTTGAAGTTCTTGTAGTTTTCACAGTAAACCCACTTGGACATAGTACCTACCCATATATATGTATGGAGTGGAGTTTGCAACTGAAAGGAAAATTTAAGTTCCTAACAAGCTAGGTTACAGACGGTTTTCCCCCACAATTATCTCTCAGAATTGAGCATGTGGAGAGACATTCATTCACCTAGCACAAAGGGATCGGGTTGTAGGAGAAACTTTAACTATGGTTTCTCAGTCTGTTTCCTAGTGCCGTTTTGAAGTTCCTGCAGTTTGCACTGTAAAATCGAATTGGAGCTAGTACCTCCCCATATATATGTATGGAGTAGAGTGTGCAATGAAAAGAATCTTTGTGTTCCCAACACGCAAGTTGAAGGACGGCTTTCACACACAATTGTCTCTCACAACTGAGCATGTGGAGAGAAGTTCGTTCATCTAGCACAAAGGGAAAAGTTTGCAGGAGAAACTTTTACTCTGGGATATCATTCTGTTTCCTAGTGCCGTTTTGATATTCCTGCAGTTTTCACTGTAAAACCGATTTGGAGCTAGTACCTCCCCATATATATATATGGAGTAGATTGTGCAATGGAAAGAAACATTGTGTTCCCAACAAGCTAGGTGAAGCACGGCTTTCACACACACATATCTCTCAGAACTGAGCATGAGGAAGACTTTCGTTCATCTAGGCACAATGGGAACGGGTTTGCAGGAGACATTTTACTCTGGTTTCTCAGTCTGTTTCCTGTGCCCGTTGAAGTTCCTGCAGTTTTCACAGTAAAAACCGAGTTGGAGCTTGTACTTCCCCATATATATGTATGGATTGGAGTTTGCACCTTAGAAGAATCTTTGTGTTCCCAACAAGCTAGGTGAAGGACGGCTTTCAAAACACAATATCTCTCAAATCTGAGCATGTGGAGGGACTTCCGTTCATCTAGAACAAAGGGAACGTGTTGTAGTAGAAACATTTACTCTGGTTTCTCAGTCTGTTTCTTAGTGCCGTTTGGAAGTATTGCAGTTTTTCACTGTAAAACCGGTAGTTGGAGCTTTTACCTCCCCATATATATGTATGGAGTGGAGTTTTGCAACTGAAAAGAAACTTTGTGTTCCCAACAAGCTAGCTGAAGGACTGGTTTCACACACATACTAACCTCTCAGAAGTGAGCATGTGGAGAGACGTTCGTTCATCTAGCACAATGTGAACGGGTTGCAGGAGACATTTTACTCTGGTTTCTCAGTCTGTTTCCTAGTGCCCGTTTTGAAGTTCCTGCAGTTTTTCACAGTAAAAACCGAGTTGGAGCTTGTACTTCCCCATATATATGTATGGATTGGATGTTTACACCTTAAAAGAATCTTTGTGTTCCCAACAAGCTAGGTGAAGGACGGCTTTCAAACACAAATATCCCTTAAATCTGAGCATGTGGAGAGACTTTCGTTCATCTAGAACAAAGGGAACGGGTTGTAGTAGAAACTTTTACTCTGGTTTCTCAGTCTGTTTCTTAGTGCCGTTTGGAAGTTATTGCAGTTTTCAGTGTAAGACCGAGTTGGAGCTATTACCTCCCCATATATATGTTTGGAGTGCAGTTTGCAACTGAAAAGTAACTTTGTGTTCCCAACAAGATAGGTGAAGTACGGCTTTCACATACACTTATCTCTCAGAACTGAGCATGTTGAGAGACGTTCGTTCATCTAGCAAAGGGAACGGTTTGCAGGAGAAAATTTTAATCTGGTTTCTCTGTATGTTTCCTAGTGCCGGTTTGAAGTTCTTGCAGTTTTCACTGCAAAACCGAGTTGGAGCTTTTACCTCCCCATATATATGTATGGAGTGGAGTTTGCAACTGAAAAGAAACTTTGTGTTCCCAACAAGCTAGCTGAAGGGCGGGTTTCACACACACTAACCTCTCAGAACTGAGCATGT
>NC_045701.1:237200-264930 GCF_009834535.1 Camelus ferus
AGGAACTTCAACCTGGCACTAGGAAACAGCCTGAGAAACCAGAGTAATAGTTTCTCCTGCAACCCGTTCCCTTTGTGCTAAATGAACGAACGTCTATCCACATGCTCATTTCTGAGAGAAAATTGTGTGTTAAAGCCGTACTTCACCTAGCTTGTTGGGAACACAAAGTTTCTTTTCAGGAGCCAACTCCACTCCATACATATATATGGGGTACTAGCTCTCCAAATCTGTTTTTACAGTGAAAACTGCAGGAACATCAAACCGGCACTAGGAAACAGACTGAGGACCCTCTAAATGTTCTCTCCTGCAACCTGTTCCCTTTATGCTAGATGAACGAACATATCTCAACATGCTCATTTCTGAGAGATAATTCTGTTTGAAAGTCGTCCTTCTCCTAGGCTTGTTGGGAACACAAAGTTTCTTTTAACTTGCAAATTTTTACTCCATACATATATATGGGGAGTGGTTCTAGCCCCAAATCTGTTTTACCGTGAAAACTGCAGGAACTTCAACCTGGCACTAGGAAACAGCTGAGAAACAAGAGCAAAATTTCTCTTGCAACACGTTCCCTTTGTGCTAGATGAACGAACGTATCTCCACGTGCTCAGTTCTGAGTGAAAATTGTGTGTGAAAGCCGTCCTTCACATAGCTTGTTGGGAACAGAAGTTTCTTTTCAGTTGCAAACTCCATTCCAACATTTATATCTGGAGGTTTAATTTCAAATCGGTTTTACATTGAAACTGCACGAACTTCAAACCGGCACTAGGAAACAGACTGAAAAACCAGAGTAAAATTTTCTCCTGCATCCCGTTCCCTTTGTGCTAGATGAAAGAACGTCTGTCCCGTGCTCAATTCTGAGTGAAATCTGTGTGTGAAACCGTACTTCACCTCCCTGTTGGGAACACATATTTTCTTTTCAGTTGTAAACTACACTCCCCACATATATGGGGAGGTACTAGCTCCAAATCTGTTTACAGTGAAAACTGAACGCCGAAACCTCAAACTGGCACTAGGAAAAAGAGATCCCAGTGTAAATATTTCTCCTGCAACCCGTTTCCTTTGTGCGAGATGAACGAACGTCTCTCCACTTGCTCATTTCTGGAGGTAAGTGTGTGTGCAAGCCGTCCTTCACCTAGCATGTAGGGAACACAAGTTTCTTTCAAGTGTAAACTCCACTCCATACATATATATGGGGAGAAATAGCTCCAACTCGGTTTTACAGTGCGAAACGCAGGAACTTCAAACTGTCACTAGGAACAGACTGAGAAACCAGAGTAAAAGTTTACCTGCAACCCGTTCCCTTTGTGCGAGATGAATGAACGTCTCTCCACATGCTCAGTTCTGAGAGATAAGTGTGTGTAAAAGCCGTACTTCACCTAGCTTGTTGGGAACACAAAGTTTCTTTTTCAGTTTCCAACTGCACTCCATACATATATAGTGAAGGTCCTAGCTCCAAATCGGTTTTACAGTGAAAAATGCAGCAACTTCAAACCGGCGCTAGGAAACAGACTGAGATCCAGGTGTAAAAGTTACACACTGCATCCCTTTCCCTTTGTGCTAGATGAACAACGTCTCTCCAATGCTCAGTTCTGAGAGATAAATGGTGTGAAAGCCGTCTTTCACCTAGCTTGTTGAAACACAAAGTTTCTTTTCAGGTGCCAACCCAACTCCATACATATATATGGGAGGTACTAGCTCCAAATAGGTTTTACAGTGAAAACTGCAGGAACTTCAAACAGGCACTAAGAAACAGACTGAGAACTCAGATTAAAGTTTTCCTCCTGCAACCCGTTCCCTTTGTGCGAGATGAACGATCGTCTCTCCACATGCTCAGTTCTGAGAGATAATGTGTGTGAAGCCGTCCTTCATCTAGCATGTTGGGAACAAAGATTCTTTTCATTGCAAACTCCGTTCCATAATATATATGGGGAGGTACTAGCGCCAACTCGGTTTTACAGTGAAACTGCAGGAACTCCAAACCGGCACTAGGAAACAGACTGAGGTCCCAGAGTAAAAGTTTCACCTGCAACCCGTTTCCTTTGTGCTAGATGAATGAACGTCTCTCCACATGCTCAGTTCTGAAAGATAAATGTGTGTGAAAGCCGTATTTCAACTAGATTGTTGGGAACACATAGTTTCTTTTCATTTGCAAACTCCATTCAGTAAATATATATGGGGAGGTACTAGCTCCAACTCTGTTTTACAGTGAAACTGCAGGAACTTCAAACCGGCACTAGGAAACAGACTGAGAAACCAGAGCAATGATTCCCCTGTAACCGGTTCCCATTGTGCTAGATGAATGAACGTCCCTCCACATGCTCATCTGAGAGATTAGTGTGTGTGAAAGCCGTCCTTCCCCTATTTGTTGGGAACACAAAGTTTCTTTTCATGTGCCAACTCCACTCCACACATATATATGGGGAGGTACTAGCTCCAAATCGGTTTTACAGTGAAACTGCAGTAACTTCAAACCGGCACTAGGAAACAGACTGAGAACCCAGTAAAAGTTCTCCTGCAACCCGTTCCTTTGTGCGTAGAACGAAGTTGTCTCCACATGCTCATTTCTGAGAGGTAAGTGTGTGTGAAAGCCGTACTTCACCTACCTTGTTGGGAACACAAAGTTCCTTTTGAGGTGCTAATTCCACTCCATACATATATATGGGGAGGAACTATCTCCAAATCGGTTTTAGAGTGAAATCTGCAGGAACATCAACCGGCAATATGAAACAGACTGAGGACACGTATAAAACGTTTCCCCTGAAAACCGTTCCCTTTGTGCTAGATGAAAGAACATCTCTCCACATGCTCAGTTCTGAGAGATAAGTGTGGTGAAAGCCGTATTTAACTATCTTGTTGGGAACACAAATTTTCTTTTCAGTGGCAAACTCCTCTCCATACATATATATGGGGAAGTACTACTCCAAATAGATTTTACAGTGAAAACTGGAGGAACTTCAAACAGGCACTATGAAACAACTGAGAACCAGAGTAACTTTTTCCTGCCAACACTTCCCTTTTGCTAAATGACGAACGTCTCTCCACATGCTAATTTCTGAGAGATAATTGTGTGTGAAAGCCGTCCCTTCACCTACCTTGTTGGGAACACAAATTCCTTTTCAGGTGCAATTCCACTCCATACATATATATGGGGAGGTACTATCTCCAATCTGTTTTAACCGTGAAACTGCATGAACATCAAACCGGCACTAGGAAACAGACAGAGACCCAGTGTAAGGTTTCTCCTGCAAACCGTTCCCTTTGTGCTAGATGAAAGAACATCTCTCCACATGGTCAGTTCTGAGGGATAAGTGTGTGTGAAAGCCGTATTTCACCTATCTTGTTGGGGAACACAAATTTCTCTTTCAGTTGCAAACTGCCACTCCATACATATATATGGGGAGGTACTAGCTCCAAATGGTTTTACAGTGAAAAACTGCAGGAACTTCAAACCGGCACTATGAAACAACTGAGGAAACCAGAGTAAATGTTTCTCCTGCAACCAGTTCCCTTTGTGCTAGATGAACGAACGTCTCTCCACGTGCCTCAGTTCTGAGTGAAAACTGATGTGTGAAAGCTGTACCTTCACCTAGCTTGTTGGGAGACACAAAGTTTCTTTTCAGTTGCAAACTCCCACCTCCATACATATATATGGGGAGTCTGGTACTAGCTCCAAATATGTTTTACAGTGAAAAATGCAGGAACTTAAAACCGGCCACTAGGAAAACAGAGAACCCAGAGTTAAAATTATCTCCTGCAATCCGTTCCCTAGTGCTAGATGAACGAAACGTCTCTCCACATGCTTCAGTTCTTAGAAGTAAGTGTGTGTGAAAGCCGTACTTCACCTAGCTTGTTGGGAACACAAATTTTCTTTTCAGGTGCAAACACCACTCCATATATATATGATGGGGAGGTATTAGCTCCAACTCTATTTTACAGTTAAAACTGCAGGAACTTCCAACCCGGCCACTAGGAAACAGAGTGAGAAACCCAGAGTAAAAGTTTCCCATGCAACCCGTTCCCTTTTTGCTAGATGAACGAACGTCTCTCCACATGCTCAGTTCTAAGAGATAATTGTGTGTGAAAGCCGTTCTTCCCCAAGCTTGCTGGGAACACAAAGTTTCTTTTCAGAAAACAAAACTCCAATCCATACATATATATGGGAGGTACAAAACTCCAACAGGTTGTACAGTGAAAATTGCAGGAACTTCAAACCGACACTAGGAAACACACTGAGAATCCAGAGTAAAAGTTTCTGCAGCAACCCGTTCTTTTATGCAAGATGAACGAATTTCTCTTTCCACATGCTCAGTTCTGAGAAATATTTGTGTGTGAAATTCCGTCCCTTATTCTAGCTTGTTGGGAACACAAATTTTCTTTTCATTTGCAAAATCCACTCCATAAATATATATGGGGAGGTACTAGCTCCAAATCGTTTTTACAGTGAAATTGCAGGAACATCAAACGGGCAGGAGGAAAACAGACTGAAGACCCAGTGTAAAATTTCTCCTGCAAACAGTTCCCTTTGTGCTAGATGAAAGAATATCTCTCCACATTCTCAGTTCTGAGGGATAAGTGTGCTTTGAAAGCCGTCCTTCAACTTGTTTGTTTGGGAACACATAGTTACTTTTCACTTGCAAACTCCACTCCATACTTATTATATGGGGAGGTACTAAGCTCCAACAACTTTTACAGTGAAAACTGCAGGAACATCAACCCGGAACTAGGAAACAGATTGAGAAACAAGAGCAAAAGTTTCTCTTACTACCAGTTTCTTTATGCTAGCTGAACGAAAGTCTATCCACATGCTCAAGTCTGAGAAATAATTGTGTGTGAAAGCCGTCCTTCACCTAGCTTGTGGGGAACACAAAGTTTTCTTTTCATGTGCCAACTCCACTCCATAAATATATATGGGGATGGTACCAGCTCCAAATCTGTTTTACAGTGAAAACTGCAGAAACTTCAATCCGGCACTAGGAAACAGACTGAGAACACAGAGTAAATTTCTCCTGCAACACGTTCCCGTTATGCGAGATGAACGAACGACTCTCCAGAATCACATTTCTGAGAGATAATTGTGAGTGAAAGCCGTCCTTCACCTACCTTGTTGGAAAACAAAGTTCCTTTTCAGGTGCAAATACCCCACTCCATAATATATATGGGGAGATACTATCTCCAAATCGGTTTTACAGTGAAAACTGCAGGAACATCAAACGGCACTAGGAAACAGACTGAGGACACAGTGTTAAAGTTTCTCCTGCAAAACCATTCCCTTTGTGCTAGATGAAAGGACATCTCTCCACATGCTCAGTTCTGATGGTTAAGTGTGTTTGAAAGCCTTCCTTCACCTAGCTTTTTGGGAACACAAAGATTCATTTCAGTTGCCAACTCCACTCCATACATATATATGGGGAGGTAATTGCTCAACTCTGTTTTACATTGAAAACTGCACGAACTTCAAACTTGCACTAGGAAACAGACGGAGAACCCAGAGTAAATGTTTCCCCTGCAACCCGTTCCCTTTGAGCTAGATGAACAAAAGTCTCTCCACATGCTCGATTCTGAGAGATAAGTGTGTGTGAAAGCCGTATTTAACCTATCTTGTTGGGAAAACAAATTTTCTTTCAGTTGCAAATTCCAATCCATACATATATATGGGGAGGTACTAGCTCCAACAAGTTTTACAGTGAAAACTGCAGGAACATCAACCCGGCACTAGGAAACAGATTGAGAAACAAGAGCAAAGGTTCCCTTGCAACCAGTTTCTTTGTGCTAGATGAAAGAACATCTCTCCACATGCTCAGTTCTGAGGGATAAGTGTGTGTGAAAGCCTTCCTTCACCTACCTTGTTGAGAACACAAAGTTCATTTTCAGGTGCAAATTCCAATCCATACATATAAATGGGGAGGTACAATCTCCAAATCGGTTTTACAGTGAAAAATGCAGGAACATCAAACCGGTACTAAGAAACAGACTGAGGACTCATTGAAAAATTTTCTCCTGCAAACCGTTCCCTTTGTGCTAGATGAAAGAACATCTCTCCACATACTCAGTTCTGATGGATAAGTGTGTTTGTAAGCCGTCCTTCAACTAGCTTTTAGGAACACAAAGTTTCATTTCAGTTGCCAACTCCACTCCACACATATATATTGGGAGGTAGTTGCTCCAAGTCTGTTTTACATTGAAAACTGCAGGAACTTCAAACTGGCACTAGGAAACAGACTGAGAACCAAGAGTAAATGTTTCCCATGCAACCCGTTCCCTTTGTGCTAGATGAACGAAAGTCTCTCCACATGCTCAGTTCTGAGGGATAAGTGTGTGTGACAGCCGTCCTTCACCTACCTTGTTGGGAACACAAAGTTTCTTTTCACTTGTAAATTCCAGTCCATACATATATATGGGGATGTACTAGCTCCAACTCGGTTTTACAGTGAAAATTGCAGGAACTTCTAACCGGCACTAGGAAACAGACTGAGAAAGCAGAGAAAAATTTCTCCTTCAACCCGTTCCCATTGTGCTAGATGAAAGAACATCTCTCCACATGCCCAGTTCTGAGAGATAATTGTGTGTGAAAGCCGTCCTTCACCTAGCTTGTTGAGAACACAAAGTTTCTTTTCAGATGCAAACTCCACTCCATACATATATATGGCGAGGTACTAGCTCAAAATCAATTTTAAGGTGAAACCTGCAGGAACATCAAACCAGCACTTGGAAACAGACTGAGAAAGCAGAGAAAAAGTGTCTCCTGCAACCCGTTCCCTTGGTGCTAGATGAACGAACGTCTCTCCACATGCTCAGTTCTGAGAGATTAGTGTGTGTGAAAGCCGTCCTTCACCTAGCTTGTTGGGAACACTAAGTTTCTTTTCAGGTTCAATCTCCACTCCATACATACATATGGGGAGGTACTAGCACCAAATTGGTTTTACATTGAAAACTGCAGGAAATTCAAACCGGCATTAGGAAACAGAGTGAGAACCCACAGTAAAAGTTTCTCCTGCAACCTGTTCCCTTTGTGCTAGATGAACGAACATCTCTCCACATGCTCAGTTCTGAGAGATAAGTGTGTGTGAAAGCCGTCCTTCACATAACTTGTTGGGAACACAAAGTTTCTTTTCAGTAACAAAATCCAATCCATATATATAAACGGGGAAGTAATAGGTCCACTCGGTTTTACTGTGAAAAATGCAGGAACTTCCCACCGGCACTAGGAAACAGACAGAGAATCCAGAGTAAAAGTTTCTCCTGCAACCCGTTCCCTTTGTGCTAGATGAACGAACATCTCTCCACGTGCTCAGTTCTGAGTGAAAAATGTGTGTGAAAGCCGTTCTTCACCTAGCTTGTTGGGAACAAAAGTTTCTTTTCAGTAGCAAAATCCACTCCATAAATATATATGGGGAGGTAATAACTCCAACAATTTTTACAGTGAAAACTGCAGGAATTTCAAAACCGCACTAGGAAACACACAGAGAATCCAGAGTAAAAGTTCCTGCAGCAACCCGTTCCTTTGTGCTAGATGAACGAACTACTCTCCACATGCTCAGTTCTGAGAGATAAGTGTGTGTGAAACCCGTCCTTCACCTAGCTTGTTGGGAACACAAAGTTTCTTTTCACTTGCAAACTCCAGTCCATACATATATATGGGGAGGTACTAGATCCAACTCGGTTTTACAGTGAAAACTGCAGGAACTTCTAACCGGAACTAGGAAACAGACTGAGAAACCAGAGTAAAAATTTCTCCTTCAACCCGTTCCCTTTGTGCTAGATGAAAGAACATCTCTCCACATGCTAAGTTCTGAGAGATAATTGTGTGTGAAAGCCGTCCTTCACCTAGCTTGTTGAGAACACAAAATTTCTTTTCTCTTGCAAACTACAGTCCATACATATATATTGGGAGGAAATAGCTCTAACTCAGTTTTACAGTGAAAACTGCAGGAACTTCTAACTTGCACTAGGAAACAGACTGATAAACCAGAGTAATAATTTCTCCTTCAACCCGTTCCCTTTGTGCTAGATGTAAGAACATCTCTCCACATGCTCAGTTCTGAGAGATAATTGTGTGTGAAAGCCGTCCTTCACCTAGCTTGTTGAGAACACAAAGTTTCTTTTTAGTTGCAAACTCCAATCCATACATATATATGGCGAGGTACTAGCTCAAAATCGGTTTTAAAGTGCAAACTGCAGGAACATCAAACTGGTACTAGGAAACAGACTGCGGACTCAGTGTAAAAGTTTCCCCTTCAACCCGTTACCTTTGTGTTAGATGAACGATCATCTCTCCAAATGCTCAGTTCTGAGAGATAAGTGTGTTTGAAAACCGTCCTTCACCTAACTTGTTGGGAACACAAAGTTTCTTTTCACTTGCAAACTCCAACCCATACATATATATGGGAAGGTACTATCTCCAAATCTGTTTTACAGTGAAAAATGCAGTAACATCAAACCATCACTAAGAAACAGACTGAGAACCAAGATTAAAATTTTCTCCTGCAAACCGTTCCGTTTGTGCTAGATGAATGAACGTCTCTCCACATGCTCAGTTCTGAGAGATAAGTGTGTGTGAAAGCCGTCCTTCACCTAGCTTGTTGGGAACACAAAGTTACTTTCCAGGTGCAAACTCCACTCCATAAATATATATGGGGAGGTACTATCTCCAAATCGGTTTTACAGTGAAAACTGCAGGAACATCAAACCGGCACTAGGAAACAGACTGAGGACACAGTGTAAAAGTTTCTCCTGCAAACCGTTCCTTTGTACTAAATGAAAGAACATCTCTCCACATGCTCAGTTCTGATGGATAAGTGTGTTTGTAAGCCGTCCTTCACCTAGCTATTTGGGAACACAAATTTTCATTTTAGTTGCCAACTCCACTCCACACATATATATGGAGAGGTAGTTGCTCCAACTCTGTTTTACATTGAAATCTGCAGGAACTTCAAACTGGCACTAGGAAACAGACTGAGAACCCAGAGTAATTGTTTCCCCTGCAACCCGTTCCCTTTGTGCTAGATGAACGAAATTCTCTCCACATGCTCAGTTCTGATGTATAAGTGTGTGTGACAGCCGTCCTTCACCTAACTTGTTGGAACACAAAGTTTCTTTTCACTTGAAAATTCCAATCCATACATATATATGGGGAGGTACTAGCTCCAAAACTGTTTTACAGTGAAAACTGCAGGAACTTCTAACCGGCACTAGGAAACAGACTGAGAAACCAGAGTAAAAATTTCTCCTTCACCCCGTTCCCATTGTGCTAGATGAAAGTACATCTCTCCACATGCTCAGTTCTGAGAGATAATTGTGTGTGAAAGCCGTACTTCACCTAGCTTGTTTGGAACACTAAGTTTCTTTTCAGTTGCAAACTCCACTCCATACATATATAAGGGGAGGTACTAGCTCCAACACTGTTTTACAATGAAAACTGCAGGAACTTCAAACTGGCACTAGGAAACAGACTGAGAACCCAGAGAAAATATTTCTCCTGCAACACGTTCCCTTAGTGCTAGACGAATGAACGTCTCTCCACGTGCTCAGACCTGAGTGAAAACATTATCTGAATGCCGTTCTTCACCTATCTTCTTGGGAACACTAAGTTTCTTTTCAGTTGCAAACTCCACTCCATACAAATATATGGGGAGGTACTAGCTCCAAATCTGTTTTACAGTGAAAACTGCAGGAACTTCAATCCGGCACTAAGGAAACAGAGAACCCAGAATAAAAGTTTCTCCTGCAACCCGTTCCGTTTGTGCTAGATGAACGAACGTCTCTCCACATGCGCAGATCTGAGGGGTAATTTTGTGTGAAAGCCGTCCTTCACCTAGCTTGTTGGGAACACAAAGTTTCTTTTCACTTGCAAACACCACGCATACATATATATTGGCAGCACCTAGCTCCAACTCGGTTTTACAGTGAAAACTGCAGGAACTTCAAATCAGCACTAGGAAACAGACTGAGAAACCAGAATAAAACTTTCTCCTGCAACCCGTTCCCTTTGTGCTAGATGAACAATCGTCTCTCCACATGCTCAGTTCTGAGAGATAAGTGTGTGTGAAAGCCGTCCTTCACCTAGCTTGTTGGGAAAAAAAGTTTCTTTTCACTTGCAAACTCCACTCATACATATATATTGGCAGCACCTAGCTCCAACTCGGTTTTACAGTGAAAACTGCAGGAACTTCAAACCAGCACTAAGGAAACAGACTGACAAACCAGAGTAAAAGTTCCTCCTGCAACCCGTTCATTTGTGCTAGATGAACGAACTACTCTCCAAATGCTCAGTTCTGAGAGATAAGTGTGTGTGAAATCCGTCCTTCACCTAGCTTCTTGGGAACACAAAGTTTCTTTTCACTTGCAAACTCCAGTCCATACATATATATGGGGAGGTACTAGATCCAACTCGGTTTTACAGTAAAAACTGCAGGAACTTCTAACCGGAACTAGGAAACAGACTGAGAAACCAGAGTAAAAATTTCTCCTTCAACCCGTTCCGTTTGTGCTAGATGAAAGAACATCTCTCCACATGCTAAATTCTGAGAGATAATTGTGTGTGAAAGCCGTCCTTCACCTAGCTTGTTGGGAACACAAAATTTCTTTTCACTTGCAAACTACAGTCCATACATATATATTGGGAGGAACTAGCTCCAACTCGGTTTTACAGTGAAAACTGCAGGAACTTCTACTGGCACTAGGAAACAGACTGAGAAACCAGAGTAATAATTTCTCCTTCAACCCGTTCCCTTTGTGCTAGATGAAAGAACATCTCTCCACATGCTCAGTTCTGAGAGATAATTGTGTGTGAAAGCCGTCCTTCACCTAGATTGTTGAGAACACAAAGTTTCTTTTTAGTTGCAAACTCCAATCCATACATATATATGGCGAGGTACTAGCTCAAAATCGGTTTTAAAATGCAAACTGCAGGAACATCAAACCGGTACTAGGAAACAGACTGCGGACCCAGTGTAAAAGTTTCCCCTACAACCCGTTACTTTTGTGTTAGATGAATGATCATCTCTCCAAATGCTCAGTTCTGAGAAATAAGTGTGTTTGAAAACCGTCCTTCACCTAACTTGTTGGGAACACAAAGTTTCTTTTACTTGCAAACTCCAACCCATAAATATATATGGGAAGGTACTATCTCCAAATCTGTTTTACAGTGAAAAATGCAGTAACATCAAACCATCACTAAGAAACAGACTGAGAACCAAGAGTAAAATTTTCTCCTGCAAACCGTTCCGTTTGTGCTAGATGAATGAACGTCTCTCCACATGCTCAGTTCTGAGAGATAAGTGTGTGTGAAAGCCGTCCTTCACCTAGCTTGTTGGGAACACAAAGTTACTTTCCAGGTGCAAACTCCATTCCATAAATATATATGGGGAAGTACTATCTCCAAATCGGTTTTACAGTGAAAACTGCAGGAACATCAAACCGGCACTAGGAAACAGACTGAGGACACAGTGTAAAAGTTTCTCCTGCAAACCGTTCCCTTTGTACTAAATGAAAGAACATCTCTCCACATGCTCACTTCTGATGGATAAGTGTGTTTGTAAGCCGTCCTTCACCTAGCTATTTGGGAACACAAAGTTTCATTTTAGTTGCCAACTCCACTCCACACATATATATGGAGAGGTAGTTGCTCCAACTCTGTTTTACATTGAAATCTGCAGGAACATCAAACTGGCACTAGGAATCAGACTGAGAACCCAGAGTAATTGTTTCCCCTGCAACCCGTTCCCTTTGTGCTAGATGAACGAAATTCTCTCCACATGCTCAGTTCTGAGGTATAATTGTGTGTGACAGCCGTCCTTCACCTAACTTGTTGGGAACACAAAGTTTCTTTTCACTTGAAAATTCCAATCCATACATATATATGGGGAGGTACTAGCTCCAACACTGTTTTACAGTGAAAACTGCAGGAACTTCTAACCGGCACTAGGAAACAGACTGAGAAACCAGAGTAAAAATTTCTCCTTCACCCCGTTCCCATTGTGCTAGATGAAAGTACATCTCTCCACATGCTCAGTTCTGAGAGATAATTGTGTGTGAAAGCCGTACTTCACCTAGCTTGTTGGGAACACTAAGTTTCTTTTCAGTTGCAAACTCCAGTCCATACAAATATATGGCGAGGTAGTAGCTCAAAATCAGTTTTAAAGTGAAAACTGCAGGAACATCAAACTGGCACTAGGAAACAGACTGCGGACCCAGTGTAAAAGTTTCTCTTTCAACCCGTTCCCTTTGTGCTAGATGAACGATCATCTCTCCAAATGCTCAGTTGTGAGAGATAAGTGTGTTTGAAAACCGTCCTTCACGTAGCTTGTTGGGAACACAAAGATTCTTTTCACTTGCAAAATCCAACCCATACATATATATGGGGAGGTACTAGCTCCAACTAGGTTTTACTGTGAAAACTGCAGGAAATTCAACACGGCACTAGGAAACAGACTGAGAAACAAGAGCAAAACTTTCCCTTGCAACCCGTTCCCTTTGTGCTAGATGAACGAAAGTCACTACACAACCTCAGTTCTGAGTGAAAAATGTGTGTGAAAGCCGTCCTTCACATAGCTTGTTGGGAACACAAAGTTTCTTTTCAGTTGCAAACTCCACTCCATACAAATATATCTGGAGGGACTAGCTTCAAATCGGTTTTCCAATGAAAACTGCAGGAACTTCAAACTGGCACTAGGAAACAGACTGAGAACCCAGAGAAAATATTTCTCCTGCAACACGTTCACTTTGTGCTAGATGAATGAACGTCTCTCCACGTGCTCAGACCTGAGTGAAAACAGTGTCTGAATGCCGTCCTTCACCTATCTTCTTGGTAACACTAAGTTTCTTTTCAGTTGCAAACTCCACTCTATACATATATATGGGGAGGTACTAGCTCCAACACTGTTTTACAGTGAAAACTGCAGGAACTTCAATCCGGCACTAAGGAAACTGAGAACCCAGAATAAAAGTTTCTCCTGCAACCCGTTCCGTTTGTGCTAGATGAACGAACGTCTCTCCACATCCGCAGATCTGAGGGGTAATTGTGTGTGAATGCCGTCCTTCACCTAGCTTGTTGGGAACACTAAGTTTCTTTTCAGGTGCAAACTCCACTCGATACATACATATGGGGAAGTACTAACTCCAAATTGGTTTTACATTGAAAACTGCAGGAACTTAAAACCGGCATTAGGAAACAGAGTGAGAACCCAGAGTAAAAGTTTCTCCTGCAACCTGTTCCCTTTGTGCTAGATGAACGAACGTCTCTCCACATGCTCAGTTCTGAGAGATAAGTGTGTTTGAAAGCCGTCCTTCACATAGCTTGTTGGGAACACAAAGTTTCTTTTCAGTAACAAACTCCAATCCATACATATAAACGGGGAAGTAATAGCTCCACTCGATTTTACTGTGAAAATGCAGGAACTTCCAACCGGCAGTAGGAAACAGACAGAGAATCCAGAGTAAAAGTTTCTCCTGCAACCCATTCCCTTTGTGCTAGATGAACGAACATCTCTCCACGTGCTCAGTTCTGAGTGAAAATGTGTGTGAAAGCCGTTCTTCACCTAGCTTGTTGGGAAGAAAAAGTTTCTTTTCAGTTGCAAAATCCACTCCATAAATATATATAGGGAGGTACAAGCTCCAACAAATTTTACACTGAAAACTGCAGGATTTCAAACCGGCACTAGGAAACAGACTGAGAATCCAGAGTAAAAGTTCCTGCAGAAACCCGTTCCTTTGTGCTAGATGAACGAACTACTCTCCACATGCTCAGTTCTGAGAGATAAGTGTGTGTGAAATCCGTCCTTCACCTAGCTTGTAGGGAACACAAAGTTTCTTTTCACTTGCAAACTCCAGTCCATACATATATATGGGGAGGTACTAGATCCAACTCGGTTTTACATTGAAAACTGCAGGAAATTGTAACCGGATCTAGGAAACAGACTGAGAACCCGGAGTAAAAGTTTCTCCTGCAACCTGTTCCCTTTGTGCTAGATGGACGAAAGTCTCTCCACATGCTCAGTTCTGAGAGATAAGTGTGTGTGAAAGCCGTCCTTCACATAGCTTGTTGGGAACACAAAGTTTCTTTTAAGTAACAAACTCCAATCCATACATATAAATGGGGAAGAAATAGCTCCACTCGATTTTACTGTGAAAAATGCAGGAACTTCCAACCGGCACTAGGAAACAGACAGAGAATCCAGAGTAAATGTTTCTCCTGCAACCCGTTCCCTTTGTGCTAGATGAACGAACATCTCTCCACGTGCTCAGTTCTGAGTGAAAAATGTCTGTGAAAGCCGTCCTTCACCTAGCTTGTTGAAAACACAAAGATTCTTTTCAGTTGCAAACTCCACTCCATACAGATATATGGCGAGGTAATAGCTCAAAATCAGTTTTAAAGGGAAAACTGCAGAAACATCTATTCGGCACTAGGAAACAGACTGCGGACCCAGTGTAAAAGTTTCCCCTTCAACCCGTTCCCTTTGTGTTAGATGAACGATCATCTCTCCAAATGCTCAGTTCTGAGAGATAAGTGTGTTTGAAAACCGTCCTTCACCTAGCTTCTTGGGAACACAAAGTTTCTTTTCACTTGGAAACTCCACTCCATACATATATATGGTGAGGTAGTAGCTCCAACAAGTTTTACAGTGAAAACTGCAGGAACTTCAACCCGGCACTAGGAAACAGACTGAGAAACAGAAGCAAAATTTCCCTGCAACAAGTTTCCTTTGTGCTAGGTGAACGAACGTCCCTCCACGTGCTCAGTTCTGAGAAATAATTCTGTGTGAAGCCGTAATTCACCTAGCTTGATGGGAACACAAAGTTTCTTTTGAGTTGCAAACTCCAATCCATAAATATATATTGGGAGGTACAAACTCCAACTGGGTTTTACAGTGAAAACTGCAGGAATTTTAAATCGGCACTAGGAAACAGACTGAGAATCCAGAGTAAAAGTTTCTGCAGCAACCCGTTCATTTGTGCTAGATGAACGAACTACTCTCCACATGCTCAGTTCTGAGAGATAAGTGTGTGTGAAAACCTTCCTTCACCTAGCTTGTAGGGAACACTAAGTTTCTTTTCACTTGTAAACTCCAGTCCATACATATATATTGGGAGGGAAACTAGCTCCAACTCGGTTTTACAGTGAAAACTGCAGGAACTTCAAACTGGCACTAGGAAACAAACTGAGAAACCAGAGTAATAGTTTCTCCTTCAAACCGTTCTTTTTGTGCTAGGGGAACGAACGTCTCTCCACATGCTCAGTTCTGAGAGATAAGTGTGTGTGAATGACGTCCTTCAACTAGCTTGTTGAGAAGACTAAGTATCTTTTCAGTTGCAAACTCCACTCCATACATATATATGGGGAGGTATTAGCTCCAACACTGTTTTACAGTGAAAACTGCAGGAACTTCAAACTGGCACTAGGAAACAGACTGAGAATCCAGAGAAAATATTTCTCCTGCAACACGTTCCCTTTGTGCTAAACGAATGAACGTCTCTCCACGTGCTCAGACCTGAGTGAAAACAGTGTCTGAATGCCGTCCTTCACCTATCTTCTTGGGAAAACTAAGTTTCTTTTCAGTTGCAAACTCCACTCTATACAAATATATGGGGAGGTACTAGCTCCAACACTGTTTTACAGTGAAAACTGCAGGAACTTCAATCCGGCACTAAGGAAACAGGGAACCCAGAATAAAAGTTTCTCCTGCAACCCGTTCCGTTTGTGCTAGATGAACGAACGTCTCTCCACATGCGCAGATCTGAGAGGTAATTGTGTGTGAATGCCGTCCTTCACCTAGCTTGTTGGGAACACTAAGTTTCTTTTCAGGTGCAAACTCCACTCCATACATACATATGGGGAGGTACTAACTCCAAATTGGTTTTACATTGAAAACTGCAGGAACTTAAACCGGCATTAGGAAACAGAGTGAGAACCCAGAGTAAAAGTTTTTCCTGCAACCTGTTCCCTTTGTGCTAGATGAACGAACGTCTCTCCACATGCTCAGTTCTGAGAGATAAGTGTGTTTGAAAGCCGTCCTTCACATAGCTTGTTGGGAACACAAAGTTTCTTTTCAGTAACAAACTCCAATCCATACATATAAATGGGGAAGAAATAGCTCCACTCGATTTTACTGTGAAAAATGCAGGAACTTCCAACCGGCACTAGGAAACAGACAGAGAATCCAGAGTAAATATTTCTCCTGCAACCCGTTCCCTTTGTGTTAGATGAACGAACATCTCTCCACGTGCTCAGTTCTGAGTGAAAAATGTGTGTGAAAGCCGTTCTTCACCTAGCTTGTTGGGAAGAAAAAGTTTCTTTTCAGTTGCAAAATCCACTCCATAAATATATATAGGGAGGTACAAGCTCCAACAAATTTTACACTGAAAACTGCAGGATTTCAAACCGGCACTAGGAAACAGACTGAGAATCCAGAGTAAAAGTTCCTGCAGAAACCCGTTCCTTTGTGCTAGATGAACGAACTACTCTCCACATGCTCAGTTCTGAGAGATAAGTGTGTGTGAAATCCGTCCTTCACCTAGCTTGTAGGGAACACAAAGTTTCTTTTCACTTGCAAACTCCAGTCCATACATATATATGGGGAGGTACTAGATCCAACTCGGTTTTACATTGAAAACTGCAGGAAATTGTAACCAGATCTAGGAAACAGACTGAGAACCCGGAGTAAAAGTTTCTCCTGCAACCTGTTCCCTTTGTGCTAGATGGAGGAAAGTCTCTCCACATGCTCAGTTCTGAGAGATAAGTGTGTGTGAAAGCCGTCCTTCACATAGCTTGTTGGGAACACAAAGTTTCTTTTAAGTAACAAACTCCAATCCATACATATAAATGGGGAAGAAATAGCTCCAGTCGATTTTACTGTGAAAAATGCAGGAGCTTCCAACCGGCACTAGGAAACAGACAGAGAATCCAGAGTAAATGTTTCTCCTGCAACCCGTTCCCTTTGTGCTAGATGAACGAACATCTCTCCACGTGCTCAGTTCTGAGTGAAAAATGTGTGTGAAAGCCGTCCTTCACGTAGCTTGTTGAAAACACAAAGATTCTTTTCAGTTGCAAACTCCACTCCATACATATATATGGCGAGGTAATAGCTCAAAATCAGTTTTAAAGAGAAAACTGCAGAAACATCAATTCGGCACTAGGAAACAGACTGCGGACCCAGTGTAAAAGTTTCCCCTTCAACCCGTTCCCTTTGTGTTAGATGAACGATCATCTCTCCAAATGCTCAGTTCTGAGAGATAAGTGTGTTTGAAAACCGTCCTTCACCTAGCTTCTTGGGAACACAAAGTTTCTTTTCACTTGGAAACCCCACTCCATACATATATATGGTGAGGTAGTAGCTCCAGCAAGTTTTACAGTGAAAACTGCAGGAACTTCAACCCGGCACTAGGAAACAGACTGAGAAACAGAAGCAAAATTTCCCTGCAACAAGTTTCCTTTGTGCAAGATGAACGAACGTCCCTCCACGTGCTCAGTTCTGAGAAATAATTCTGTGTGAAAGCCGTAATTCACCTAGCTTGATGGGAACACAAAGTTTCTTTTCAGTTGCAAACTCCAATCCATAAATATATATTGGGAGGTACAAACTCCAACTGGGTTTTACAGTGAAAACTGCAGGAATTTTAAACTGGCACTAGGAAACAGACTGAGAATCCAGAGTAAAAGTTTCTGCAGCAACCCGTTCCTTTGTGCTAGATGAACGAACTACTCTCCACATGCTCAGTTCTGAGAGATAAGTGTGTGTGAAAACCGTCCTTCACCTAGCTTGTAGGGAACACAAAATTTCTTTTCACTTGCAAACTCCAGTCCATACATATATATTGGGAGGAACTAGCTCCAACTCGGTTTTACAGTGAAAACTGCAGGAACTTCAAACTGGCACTAGGAAACAGACTGAGAAACCAGAGTAATAGTTTCTCCTTCAAACCGTTCTTTTTGTGCTAGGGGAACGAACGTCTCTCCACATGCTCAGTTCTGAGAGATAAGTGTGTGTGAATGACGTCCTTCAACTAGCTTGTTGAGAAGACTAAGTATCTTTTCAGTTGCAAACTCCACTCCATACATATATATGGGGAGGTACTAGCTCCAACACTGTTTTACAGTGAAAACTGCAGGAACTTCAAACTGGCACTAGGAAACAGACTGAGAACCCAGAGAAAATATTTCTCCTGCAACACGTTCCCTTTGTGCTAGACGAATGAACGTCTCTCCACGTGCTCAGACCTGAGTGAAAACAGTGTCTGAATGCCGTCCTTCACCTATCTTCTTGGGAAAACTAAGTTTCTTTTCAGTTGCAAACTCCACTCTATACAAATATATGGGGAGGTACTAGCTCCAACAATGTTTTACAGTGAAAACTGCAGGAACTTCAATCCGGCACTAAGGAAACAGGGAACCCAGAATAAAAGTTTCTCCTGCAACCCGTTCCGTTTGTGCTAGATGAACGAACGTCTCTCCACATGCGCAGATCTGAGGGGTAATTGTGTGTGAATGCCGTCCTTCACCTAGCTTGTTGGGAACACTAAGTTTCTTTTCAGGTGCAAACTCCACTCCATACATACATATGGGGAGGTACAAACTCCAAATTGGTTTTACATTGAAAACTGCAGGAACTTAAACCGGCATTAGGAAACAGAGTGAGAACCCAGAGTAAAAGTTTTTCCTGCAACCTGTTCCCTTTGTGCTAGATGAACGAACGTCTCTCCACATGCTCAGTTCTGAGAGATAAGTGTGTTTGAAAGCCGTCCTTCACATAGCTTGTTGGGAACACAAAGTTTCTTTTCAGTTGCAAAATCCACTCCATAAATATATATAGGGAGGTACTAGCTCCAACAAATTTTACACTGAAAACTGCAGGATTTCAAACCGGCACTAGGAAACAGACTGAGAATCCAGAGTAAAATTTCTGCAGCAACCCGATCCTTTGTGCTAGATGAATGAACTACTCTCCACATGCTCAGTTCTGAGAGATAAGTGTGTGTGAAAGCCGTCCTTCACCAAGCTTGTTGGGAACACAAAGTTACTTTCCAGGAGCAAACTTCACTCCATACATATATAAGGGGAGGTACTAGCCCCAACTCTGTTTTACAGTGAAAACTGCAGGTACTTCAAACCGGCACTAGGAAACAGAATGAGAAACCAAAGTAAAAGTTTCCCCTGCAACCCGTTCACATTGTGCTAGGGGAACGAACGTCTCTCCACATGCTCTTTTCTGAGAGATAAGTGTGTGTGAAAGCCGTACTTCACCTAGCTTGTTGGGAACACAAAGTTTCTTTTCAGTTGCATACTCCACTCCATACATATATATGGGGAGGTACTAGCGCCAACAAGTTTTACAGTGAAAACTGCAGGAACATAAACCCGGCACTAGGAAACACATTGAGAAACAAGAGCAAAGTTTCTCTTGCAACCAGTGTCTTTGTGCTAGATGAAAGAAGATCTCTCCACAAGCTCAGTTCTGAGGGATAAGTGTGTGTGAAAGCCTTCCTTCACCTACATTGTTGGGAACACAAAGTACCTTTTTAGGTGCAAATTCCAATCCATACATATATATGGGGAGGTACCAGCTCCAAATCGGTTTTACAGTGAAAACTGCAGGAACTTCAAACCGGCACTAGGAAACAGACTGAGAACACAGAGTAAAAGATTCTCCTGCAACACTTTCCCTTTGTGCGATATGAACGAACGTCTCTCCACATGCTCATTTCTGAGAGATAATTGTTGTGAAAATCGTCCTTCACCTACCTTGTAGGGAACAAAAAGTTCCTTTTCAGGTGCAAATTCCACTCCATAAATATATATGGGGAGGTACTATCTCCAAATCTGTTTTACAGTGAAAACTGCAGGAACATCAAACCGGCACTAGGAAACAGACTGAGGACACAGTGTAATAGTTTCTCCTGCAAACCGTTCCCTTTGTGCTAGATGAAAGAACATCTCTCCACATGCTCAGTTCTGATGGATATGTGTGTTTTTAGGCCGTCCTTCACCTAGCTTTTTGGGAACACAAAGTTTCTTTTCAGTTGCCAACTCCACTCCACACATATATATGGGGAGGTAGTTGCTCCAACTCTGTTTTACATTGAAAACTGCAGGAAATTCAAAGTGGCACTAGGAAACAGACTGAGAACCCAGAGTAAATGTTTCCCCTGCAACCCGTTCCCTTTGTGCTAGATGAACAAAAGTCTCTCCACATGCTCAGTTCTGAAGTATAAGTGTGTGTGCCAGCCGTCCTTCACCTACCTTGTTGGGAACACAAAGTTCCTTTTCAGGTGCAAATTCCAATCCATACATATATATGGGGAGGTACAATCTCCAAATCGGTTTTACAGTGAAAACTGCAGGAACATCAAACCGGCACTAGGAAACAGACTGAAGACCCAGTGTAAAAATTTCTCCTGCAAACAGTTCCCTTTGTGCTAGATGAAAGAACATCTCTCCACATTCTCAGTTCTGAGGGATAAGTGTGTTTGAAAGCCGTCCTTCAACTTGCTTGTTGGGAACACATAGTTACTTTTCAGTTGCAAACTCCACTCCATACTTATATATGGGGAGGTACTAGCTCCAACAACTTTTACAGTGAAAACTGCAGGAACATCAACCCGGAACTAGGAAACAGATTGAGAAACAAGAGCAAAAGTTTCTCTTACTACCAGTTTCTTTATGCTAGCTGAACGAAAGTCTATCCACATGCTCAAGTCTGAGAAATAATTGTGTGTGAAAGCCGTCCTTCACCTAGCTTGTTGGGAACACAAAGTTTCTTTTCATGTGCCAACTCCACTCCATAAATATATATGGGGAGGTACCAGCTCCAAATCTGTTTTACAGTGAAAACTGCAGAAACTTCAATCCGGCACTAGGAAACAGACTGAGAACACAGAGTAAATTTTCTCCTGCAACACGTTTCCGTTATGCGAGATGAACGAACGACTCTCCAGAATCACATTTCTGAGAGATAATTGTGAGTGAAAGCCGTCCTTCACCTACCTTGTTGGGAAAACAAAGTTCCTTTTCAGGTGCAAATACCACTCCATAAATATATATGGGGAGATACTATCTCCAAATCAGTTTTACAGTGAAAACTGCAGGAACATCAAACCGGCACTAGGAAACAGACTGAGGACACAGTGTTAAAGTTTCTCCTGCAAACCATTCCCTTTGTGCTAGATGAAAGGACATCTCTCCACATGCTCAGTTCTGATGGTTAAGTGTGTTTGAAAGCCTTCCTTCACCTAGCTTTTAGGGAACACAAAGTTTCATTTCAGTTGCCAACTCCACTCCATACATATATATGGGGAGGTAATTGCTCCAACTCTGTTTTACATTGAAAACTGCACGAACTTCAAACTTGCACTAGGAAACAGACGGAGAACCCAGAGTAAATGTTTCCCCTGCAACACGTTCCCTTTGAGCTAGATGAACAAAAGTTTCTCCACATGCTCAATTCTGAGAGATAAGTGTGTGTGAAAGCCGTATTTAATCTATCTTGTTGGGAAAACAAATTTTCTTTCAGTTGCAAACTCCAATCCATACATATATATGGGGAGGTACTAGCTCCAACAAGTTTTACAGCGAAAACTGCAGGAACATCAACCCGGCACTAGGAAACAGATTGAGAAACAAGAGCAAAGGTTCCCTTGCAACCAGTTTCTTTGTGCTAGATGAAAGAACATCTCTCCACATGCTCAGTTCTGAGGGATAAGTGTGTGTGAAAGCCTTCCTTCACCTACCTTGTTGGGAACACAAAGTTCATTTTCAGGTGCAAATTCCAATCCATACATATAAATGGGGAGGTACTATCTCCAAATCGGTTTTACAGTGAAAACTGCAGGAACATCAAACCGGCACTAGGAAACAGACTGAGGACACAGTGTAAAAGTTTCTCCTGCAAACCGTTCCCTTTGTGCTAGGTGAAAGAACATCTCTCCACATGCTCAGTTCTGATGGATAAGTGTGTTTGTAAGCCGTCCTTCAACTAGCTTTTTGGAACACAAAGTTTCATTTCAGTTGCCAACTCCACTCCACACATATATATGGGGAGGTAGTTGCTCCAACTCTGTTTTATATTGAAAACTGCAGGAACTTCATACTGGCACTAGGAAACAGACTGAGAACCAAGAGTAAATGTTTCCCATGCAACCCGTTCCTTTGTGCTAGATGAACGAAAAGTCTCTCCACATGCTCAGTTCTGAGGGATAAGTGTGTGTGACAGCCGTACTTCACCTACCTTGTTGGGGACACAAAGTTCCTTTTCAGGTGCAAATTCCAATTCATACATATATATGGGGAGGTACAATCTCCAAATCGGTTTTACAGTGAAAACTGCAGGAACATCAAACCGGCACTAGGAAACAGACTGAGGACCCAGTGTAAAAGTTTCTCCTGCAAACAGTTCCCTTTTTTGCTAGATGAATGAATGTCTCTCCACATGCTCAGTTCTGAGAGATAAGTGTGTGAGAATCCCGTCCTTCACATAGATTTTTGATACACATATTTTCTTTTCAATTGCAAACTCCAATCCATATATTTATATGGGGAGGTACTAGCTCAAACTGGGTTTTAAATGGAAAACTGCAGGAACTTCAAACCGGCACTGGGAAACGGATTGAAAAACCAGAGAAAATGTTTGTCCTGCAACCCGTTCCCTTTGTGCTAGATGAAAGAACGTCTCTCCACATGCTCAGTTCAGAGAGATAAGTGTGTTTGAAAGCCGTCCTTCAACTAGCTTGTTGGGAGCACAAGTTCCTTTTCAGTGGCAAACTCCACTCCATACATTTATATGGGGAGGTACAAGCTTCAAATCGGTTTTACAGTGAAAATTTCAGGAACTTCAAACCGGCACTAGGAAACAGAGGACCCAGAGCAAAAGTTTCTCCTTCAACCCGTTCCCTTTCTGCTAGATGAACGAACGTCTCTCCACATGCTCAGTTCTGAGAGGTAAGTGTGTGTGAAACCGTCCTTCGCCTATCTTGTTGGGAACAAAAAGTTTCTTTTCAGTTGCATACTCCACTCCATACATATATATGGGGAGGGTACTAGCGCCAACAAGTTTTACAGTGAAAACTGCAGGAACATAAACCCGGCACTAGGAAACACATTGAGAAACAAGAGCAAAGTTTCTCTTGCAACCAGTGTCTTTGTGCTAGATGAAAGAAGATCTCTCCACAAGCTCAGTTCTGAGGGGATAAGTGTGTGTGAAAGCCTTCCTTCACCTACATTGTTGGGAACACAAAGTACCTTTTTAGGTGCAAATTCCAATCCATACATATATATGGGGAGGTACCAGCTCCAAATCGGTTTTACAGTGAAAACTGCAGGAACTTCAAACCGGCACTAGGAAACAGACTGAGAACACAGAGTAAAAGTTTCTCCTGCAACACTTTCCCTTTGTGCGAGATGAACGAACGTCTCTCCACATGCTCATTTCTGAGAGATAATTGTTGTGAAAGTCGTCCTTCACCTACCTTGTAGGGAACAAAAAGTTCCTATTCAGGTGCAAATTCCACTCCATAAATATATATGGGGAGGTACTATCTCCAAATCGGTTTTACAGTGAAACTGCAGGAACATCAAACCGGCACTAGGAAACAGACTGAGGACACAGTGTAAAAGTTTATCCTGCAAACCGTTCCCTTTGTGCTAGATGAAAGAACATCTCTCCACATGCTCAGTTCTGATGGATATGTGTGTTTGTAGGCCGTCCTTCACCTAGCTTTTTGGGAACACAAAGTTTCATTTCAGTTGCCAACTCCACTCCACACATATATATGGGGAGGTAGTTGCTCCAACTCTGTTTTACATTGAAAACTGCAGGAAATTCAAAGTGGCACTAGGAAACAGACTGAGAACCCAGAGTAAATGTTTCCCCTGCAACCCGTTCCCTTTGTGCTAGATGAACAAAAGTCTCTCCACATGCTCAGTTCTGAGGGATAATTGTGTGTGCCAGCCGTCCTTCACCCTACCTTGTTGGGAACACAAAGTTCATTTTTAGGTGCAAATTCCAATCCATACATATATATGGGGAGGCACAATCTCCAAATCGGTTTTACAGTGAAAACTGCAGGAACATCAAACCGGCACTAGGAAACAGACTGAAGACCCAGTGTAAAAATTTCTCCTGCAAACAGTTCCCTTTGTGCTAGATGAAAGAACATCTCTCCACATTCTCAGTTCTGAGGGATAAGTGTGTTTGAAAGCCGTCCTTCAACTTGCTTGTTGGGAACACATAGTTACTTTTCACTTGCAAACTCCACTCCATACATATATATGGGGGAGGTACTAGCTCCAACAACTTTTACAGTGAAAACTGCAGGAACATCAACCCGGAACTAGGAAACAGATTGAGAAACAAGAGCAAAAGTTTCCCTTACTACCAGTTTCTTTATGCTAGCTGAACGAAAGTCTATCCACATGCTCAAGTCTGAGAAATAATTGTGTGTGAAAGCCGTCCTTCACCTAGCTTGTTGGGAACACAAAGTTTCTTTTCATGTGCCAACTCCACTCCATAAATATATATGGGGAGGTACCAGCCTCCAAATCTGTTTTACAGTGAAAAACTGCAGAAACTTCAATCCCGGCACTAGGAAACAGACTGAGAACACAGAGTAAATTTTCTCCTGCAACACGTTCCCGTTATGCGAGATGAACGAACGACTCTCCAGAATCACATTTCTGAGAGATAATTGTGAGTGAAAGCCGTCCTTCACCTACCTTGTTGGGAAAACAAAGTTCCTTTTCAGGGTGCAAATACCACTCCATAAATATATATGGGGAGATACTATCTCCAAATCGGTTTTACAGTGAAAACTGCAGGAACATCAAACCGACACTAGGAAACAGACTGAGGACACAGGTTAAAATTTTCTCCTGCAAACCATTCCCTTTGTGCTAGATGAAAGGACATCTCTCCACATGCTCAGTTCTGATGGTTAAGTGTGTTTGAAAGCCTTCCTTCACCTAGCTTTTAGGGAACACAAAGTTTCATTTCAGTTGCCAACTCCACTCCATACATATATATGGGGAGGTAATTGCTCCAACTCTGTTTACATTGAAAACTGCTACGAACTTCAAACTTGCACTAGGAAACAGACGGAGACCCAGAGTAAATGTTTCCCCTGCAACCCGTTCCCTTTGAGCTAGATGAACAAAAGTCTCTCACATGCTCAATTCTGAGAGATAAGTGTGTGTGGAAAGCCGTATTTTAACCTATCTTGTGGGGAAAACCAAATTTTCTTTCAGTTGCAACTCCATCCATACATATATATGGGGAGGGTACTAGCTCCAACAAGTTTTACAGCGAAAACTGCAGGAACATCAACCCGGCACTAGGAAACAGATTGAGAAACAAGAGCAAAGGTTCCCTTGCAACCAGTTTCTTTGTGCTAGATGAAAGAACATCTCTCCACATGCTCAGTTCTGAGGGATAAGTGTGTATGAAAGCCTTCCTTCACCTACCTTGTTGGGAACACAAAGTTCATTTTCAGGTGCAAATTCCAATCCATACATATAAATGGGAGGGTACTATCTCCAAATCGGTTTTACAGTGAAAACTGCAGGAACATCAAACCGGCACTAGGAAACAGACTGAGGACACAGTGTAAAAGTTTCTCCTGCAAACCGTTCCCTTTGTGCTAGATGAAAGAACATCTCTCCACATGCTCAGTTCTGATGGATAAGTGTGTTTGTAAGCCGTCCTTCAACTAGCTTTTTGGAACACAAAGTTTCATTTCAGTTGCCAACTCCACTCCACACATATATATGGGGAGGTAGTTGCTCCAACTCTGTTTTACATTGAAAACTGCAGGAACTTCAAACTGGCACTAGGAAACAGACTGAGAACCAAGAGTAAATGTTTCCCATGCAACCCGTTCCTTTGTGCTAGATGAACGAAAGTCTCTCCACATGCTCAGTTCTGAGGGATAAGTGTGTGTGACAGCCGTACTTCACCTACCTTGTTGGGGACACAAAGTTCCTTTTCAGGTGCAAATTCCAATTCATACATATATATGGGGAGGTACAATCTCCAAATCGGTTTTACAGTGAAAACTGCAGGAACATCAAACCGGCACTAGGAAACAGACTGAGGACCCAGTGGTAAAAGTTTCTCCTGCATACAGTTCCCTTTTTTGCTAGATGAATGAATGTCCTCTCCACATGCTCAGTTCTGAGAGATAAGTGTGTGAGAAACCCGTCCTTCACATAGATTTTTGATACACATATTTTCTTTTCAATTGCAAACTCCAATCCTATATTTATATGGGGAGGTACTAGCTCAAACTGGGTTTAAATGGAAAACTGCAGGAACTTCAAACCGGCACTGGGAAACGGATTGAGAAACCAGAGAAAAAAGTTTTCTCCTGCAACCCGTTCCCTTTGTGCTAGATGAAAGAACGTCTCTCCACATGCTCAGATTCAGAGAGATAAGTGTGTTTGAAAGCCGTCCTTCACTAGCTTGTTGGGAGCACAAGTTCCTTTTCAGTGGCAAACTCCACTCCATACATTTATATGGGGAGGTACAGCTTCAAATCGGTTTTACAGTGAAAATTTTAGGAACTTTCAAACCGGCACTAGGAAACAGAGGACCCAGAGCAAAAGTTTTCTCTCCTTCAACCCGTTCCCTTTCTGCTAGATGAACGAACGTCTCTCCACCTGCTCATGTTTCTGAGAGTAAGTGTGTGTGAAACCGTCCTTCGCCTATCTTGTTGGGAACAAAAAGTTTCTTTTTCATGTGCAAACTCCACTCATACATACATATGGGGAGGTACTAACTCCAAATCCGTTTTACAGTGAAAACTGCAGGAACATCAAACCGGCACTAGGAAACAGACTGAGAACACAGTGTAAAAGTTTCTCCTGCAACCAGTTCCCTTTGTGCTAGATGAATGTACGTCTCTCCACATGCTCAGTTCTGAGAGATAAGTGTGTTTGAAAGCCGTCCTTCACCTATATTGTTGGGAACACAAAGTTTCTTTTCACTTGCAAATTCCAGTCCATACATATATATGGGGAGGTACCAGCTCCAACTCGGTTTTACAGTGAAAATTGCAGGAACTTTTAACCGGCACTAGGAAACAGACTGAGAAACCAGAGAAAAATTTCTCCTTCAACCCGTTCCCATTGTGCTAGATGAAAGAACATCTCTCCACATGCTCATTTCTGAGAGATAATTGTATGTGAAAGCCGTCCTTCATCTAGCTTGTTGAGAACACAAAGTTTCTTTTCATTTGCAAACTCCAATCCATACATATATATGGCTAGGTTCTAGCTCAAAATCAATTTTAAGGTGAAACCTGCAGGAACATCAAACCAGCACTAGGAAACAGAATGAGAAACAAGAGAAAAAGTTTCCCTTACAAACCGTTCCCTTTGTGCTAGATGAACGAAGTCTCTACACAAGCTCAGTTCTGAGTGAAAAATGTGTGTGAAAGCCGTCCTTCACATAGCTTGTTGGGAACACAAAGTTTCTTTTCAGTTGCAAACTCCACCCCATACAAATATATATGGAGGTACTAGCTTCAAATCGGTTTACAATGAAAACTGCAGGAACTTCAAACAGGCACTAGGAACAGACTGAGAACCCAGAGTAATTGTTTCCCCTGCAACCCGTTCCCTTTGTGCTAGATGAACGAAAGTCTCTCCACATGCTCAGTTCTGAGGTATAAGTGTGTGTGACAGCCATCCTTCACCTAACTTGTTGGGAACAGAAGTTTCTTTTCACTTGAAAATTCCAATCCATACATATAT